>NW_026536204.1:0-71922 GCF_028551555.1 Melozone crissalis
ACCACCCCAAAACTCATCCCAAACACACCCTAAAACTCGCCCCAAAACTACCCCAAAACTATCCCAAACTCACCCCAAAACACACCCCAAAACTCACCCCAAAACCCCCCAAAACTACCCCAAAACCCACCCCAAAACTCACCCCAAAACTACCCCAAAACCCAGCCCAGAGCAGGTCTTGAGGAGCATCCAGGGGGTCCTGAGGAGCACCCAGGGGGTCTTGGGGAACATTTGGGGGTCCTGAGCAAAATCTTAGGGGTCTCAGGCAGCACCCAGGAGGTCCTAGAGGACCTTGAGGGACATCTTGGGGGTCTTGGGGAACATCTTGGGGGTCTTGGGCAGCACCCAGAGGGTCCTGGGGGGTCTTGAGGAACATCCTGGGGGCTTTGGGGAATATCTTGGGGGTCTTGGGGAACATTTTGGGGTCTTGGGCAGCACCCAGGGGGTCCCAAGGGGCACCCAGGGCGTCTTGGGGAACATTTTGGGGGCCTTGAGTGGCACCCAGGGGGTCTTGGGGGATCTTGAGGAACACCCAAGGGGTCTTGGAGAACATCTTGGGGGTCTTGGGCAGAGCTCAGGCGGTTCTGGGGGGTCTTGAGGAGCATCCAGGGGGTCTTGGGGAACATTTTGGGGAACATCTTGGGGGTCTTGGGCAGCACCCAGGGGGTTCTGGGGGACATCTTGGGGTCTTGGGGAACATCTTGAGGATCTTGGGCAGCACCTGGAGTGTCCTGGGCTGTCCTGAGGAGCACCCAGAGGGTCCCAGGGAGCCCCCAGAGCCCCTCAATGGAACAGGATGGGTGCCCCCCCGCCCAGGGGTGAGCCCCCTCCCCAAAATCCCCAAACCCCCCCACCCTCAGGAGATCGGCGACGTGGAGAACTGGGCCAGGAGCATCGAGCTGGACATGAGGACCATCGCCACCGCCCTCGAGTACGTCTACAAGGGGCAGCTGCAGCCCTCCAGCACCTGAGGGACCCCCAAAACCCCCCGCGACCCCCCAGAAACCCCCAGACCCAAATAACCAGTGGGGGTCTCACCATGCTGCCGCCCCCAGCATTGACAGCAATGGAATAAAGAGGGGGGTGTGGAATAAAGGGGGGGGGCACAGGGGGTGTGGAATAAAGGGGGGGGGGGGGGTCAGGCCGGGCCAGGGGGACCCTGGCACAGCCCCCCCCCCCCCCCAAATCCCCCCCTAAGCCCCCTCATCCTCTTTAGTACTTACCGAGGCTCTGAGGCTGCTTGATTGGGGACAAAGGGGCCATTTTTTGGGTGCTCGGAGCCCCGGGGGGGGTCCCCCTCATCCGGGGGGTGGGAGGGGTTTAATTCCATCATGGGGGGGGGGCGTGTTTGTTTTGGGGTGATTTTCCCCCATTGTGGGGGTTCAGGGCCCATTTTGTGGTGATTTTCCCCATTGAAGGGTCAGGGCCCATTTTGGGGTGATTTTCCCCATTAGGGGTATCAGGCTCCATTTTGGGGTGATTTCCCCCCATTGAAAGGGTGTTAAGGCCCATTTGGGGTGATCTTTCCCCATTGGGGGGACTCAGAGCCCATTTTGGGGTGATTTCCCCCCATTTAGGACTCAGGGCCCATTTGGGGGTGATTTTCCCCCATTGTGGGGGTTTCAGGTCCCATTTTGGGGTGATTTTTCCCCATTGAGGAGTTCAGGGCTCATTTTCCTGTAGTGGGGGGAGGTCAGGGCCCATTTTCAGGGCCCCATTTTGGGCTGATTTTCCTCCATTTTGGGGTGATTTTCCCCCATTGTGGGATCACGGCCCCATTTTGGGGTGATTTCCCCAAAGTTGCTCACCCCCCCTCCCCCCCCCGGGGATCTGTGGCCGTGCCTGGCACGGGGAGGAGCGGCCTTGGCCCCCCCCCCCCGCCGCCCCCCCCGCCCCAAATCCCCCCGGACCCCTCCCCTGCTCCCCGCCCCCCCCCGGCTCACACGGCCCCGAGGCCGCGGCCGGAGCAGCGCCCGCAGCCCCACAGCCCCCCAGGTACGTGGGGACCCCCCCTCTGCACCCCCAGGTACGTGGGGACCCCCTGAGGGACTTAGGGACCCCCGGAGGGAATTGGGGACCCCCCCCTCTGCAACCCCGAGGGTTGTGGGGACCCCCCGAGGGAATTGGAGACCCCCCTCTGCAACCTTGAGACAGTTGGGGACCCCCACTCTGTCCCAGTAAGGAGGTGGGGACCCCCCCCTTTGCCCCCCCAGAGGGACTTGGGGACTCCCCCTCAGCCCCCGAAGGATTTGGGGACCCCTCCTCTGTCCCCAGGAAGGATTTGGGGAGCCCCCTCCCCCCTCTGCACCCCCCCCATACCGGGGGTCTCCTGTTTGGGGGGGCTCTGGGAACACAGGGCGGACCCCCGGGGTCACCCTCAAACGCCAGGGTGAGGGGTAAAGGGGGGTCCTGAGACCCCAAATCCCTCTGGATGGGGGTCCTGACACCCCAGATTCCTCCGGATGGGGGTCCTGACACCCCAAAGCCCCCGAGGGGGGTCCTGGAGGGAGGGCACAGGACAAACCCCGGGTGTCCCCCCAAATCCGATGGTGGGGAGGGGGGTCCCTGCCGCCCCTTTGGGGGTCCGACCCCCAAACCAACAATGGGGGAGTCCCGACCCCCCAAAAACACCCCGGATGGGGGTCCTGAGACCCCAAAGCCCCCCCCAGGGGGGTCCTGAGACTGCAAGGTCCCCCGGATGGGGGTCCTGAGACCCCCAAATCCTCACTAAAGGGGTCCTGACACCCGAACCCCCCCCATGAGAGTCCTGAGACCCCAATTCCCCCATGGGGGTCCCGCAGGGGGGGCCCGGGGCCGTGGGGGGGTCACAGGGCCCCCATGGGCCCCCTCCCCACTCGGGCACAGCCGGGCCGGGGGTCCCGGGCCGGGGGTCCCGGGCTGGGCAGGGTCTGTCCCGGGGGTCCCGGGTCGCCGCTGCCCCGGGCGGGGGGATCGGGCCCGAGGGGACCCCCCCGGAGCCCCCCCGTGCCCGGCGGTGACGCGGCCCCGTTAATCCGGGCCTGGCCCGGGCCAGAGCGGGACACGGCGGGGCTGGGGGGGAGCTCCCGGCTCGGCCCGGCCCGGGAGGGGCTTTGGGGGGACCCCTCCCCACCCGACAGGGCCGGGACCCCCCCCCAATCGGGCACCCGTGGGGACACAGGAGGCGGAGCCAGGACCGGGGCCAGGCACGGGTCAGTCCTGAGGGGTCAGTCCCGAGTGACCGCTCTGTCCATGGGGAGAGACCCCCGTGCTCGGGCTAGGGTGGGGGGCTGGGGGTCCTGGCGGGGGTCCCATGTGTCCCTGATGTCCCCCCAGGCCATGTGGCTGTACCTGGCACTGGTGGCAGTGCTGGCACTGGCAGCGTCACACAGGGTGGGGGTCTCTCTCTCGGGGGTGTCTCTGGCAGGGATCCCTGATGTCCCCTGTCCCCGCAGGCCATGCGGCTGTACCTGGCACAGGGTGGGGGTCACACGTGTCCCCTGCCCTCCCAGGCCATGTTCCTGTACCTGGCACTGGCAGTGTCACACGTGTCCCCTGTCCCCCAGGCCATGTTCCTGTACCTGGCACTGGCAGTGTCACACGTGTCCCCTGCCCTCCCAGGCCATGTTCCTGTACCTGGCACTGGCAGTGTCACACGTGTCCCCTGTCCCCCAGGCCATGTTCCTGTACCTGTTGCTCCTGGCCCTGCTCTGGGCCCTGGTGGCACTGCCAGTGTCACACAGGGTTGATGTCCCTGTCCTCCAGGCCATGTTCCTGTACCTGGCACTGTCAGTGTCACACACGGCTGATGTCCCCTATGTCCCCAGGCCATGTTCCTGTACCTGTCGCTCCTGGCCCTGCTCTGGGCGCTGCTGCGGGACAGGGTGGGGGTCTCTCTCTCGTGTGTCCCTGATGTCCCCTGTGTCCCCAGGCCATGCTGCTGTACCTGTCGCTCCTGGCCCTGCTCTGGGCGCTGCTGTGGCTGCTGCGGGACCGGCGCACGCTGCCGTCGGTGCGGGACAAGCACGTGTTCATCACGGGCTGCGACAGCGGCTTCGGGCGCCTGCTGGCGCGGCGCTTGGCCCGCCAGGGCTACCGGGTGCTGGCGGCGTGCCTGACCCCGCAGGGCGCCGAGAGCCTGCGCGGGGACACCCCCGGGGGACACCTGAGGACCGTCCTGCTCGATGTCACCCGCTCCGACAGCATCCGCCGCGCCGCCGAGTGGGTGCACAGGGAGGTGGGGGACAAAGGTGAGGGACGGGAAAGAGGGGAGGGGGATTGGGGAAGGGGGAAAGGGGCTGGGGGCTTCGGGAGGGGCTGGGTGCACAGGGAGGTGGGGGACAAAGGTGAGGGACGGGAAAGAGGGGAGGGGGATTGGGGAGAGGGGGAAAAGGGTCTGGGGGCTTCGGGAGGGGCTGGGTGCACAGGGAGGTGGGGGACAAAGGTGAGGGACGGGAAAGAGGGGAGGGGGATTGGGGAGAGGGGAAAAGGGTCTGGGGGCTTCGGGAGGGGCTGGGTGCACAGGGAGGTGGGGGACAAAGGTGAGGGACGGGAAAGAGGGGAGGGGGATTGGGGAGAGGGGGAAAAGGGTCTGGGGGCTTCGGGAGGGGCTGGGTACACAGGGAGGTGGGGGACAAAGGTGAGGGACGGGGCGGAAAGAGGGGAGGGGGATTGGGGAGGGGCTGGGGGCAAGTGGGAGAGGGGGAAAAGGGGATGGAGGTTGGGGAGGGGAGAAAAGGGTCTGGGGGATTGGGGACAAGGTGGAGTCTTTGAGAGAGGGGAGGGAATGGCTCTGAGGGATTGGGGAGGGGGAAAAAGGGTCTGGGGGCTTGGGGAGGGGCTGTAGGGCAGGGCGGACGTGGAGGGACAAGGAGCAAAGGAGGGGACAGGGGACACAGGGGATGTGGAGACCCCAAGCAGGGGCTGGGACATGGGGGGGCACAAGGACCTGGGGAGGGGCTGTGGGGGATGTGGGGACACTCTGGGGGTCCCAGGGGACACTGGGGGTCCCATTTGGGAGTCCCCCACCCTCCATGTGTCCCCCAGGACTGTTTGGGCTGGTGAACAACACGGGCATCGCCAACCCCACTGACCCCAGGGCACACGGGGACACTCTGGGGGTCCCAGGGGACACTGAGGGTCCCAGGGGACACACTGGGGGTGCCATTCTGGGGTCCCCCCAGGGCTGTTTGGGCTGGTGAACAACGCCGGCATCGCCAACCCCATCGGGCCCACGGAGTGGATGGACATCGAGGATTTCCGGCGCGTGCTGGCCGTGAACGCGCTGGGCGCCATCGAGGTGACGCTGCAGCTGCTGCCGCTGCTGAAGCGCGCGCGGGGCCGCGTGGTGAACACGTCCAGCGTGCTGGGCCGCATCTCGGCCAACGGCGGCGGCTACTGCATCTCCAAATACTGCATCGAGGCCTTCTCGGACAGCCTCAGGTGGGCACCGAGCCCTGGGCACCCACTGAGGGCCGTGGGCATGGAGTGAGAGCCCTGGGCATGGACTGAGAGCTCTGGGCATGGACTGAGAGCCATGGGTATGGACTGAGATCAATGGGCATGGACTGAGAGCCCTGGGCACCCACTGAGGGCCGTGGGCATGGAGTGAGAATGGTCTGAGGGCCCTGGGCATGGACTGAGCCCTCTGGGCATGGACTGAGAGCCCCGGGCATGGACTGAGAGCTCTGGGCATGGACTGAGAGCTCTGGGCATGGACTGAGAGCTCTGGGTATGGACTGAGATCAATGGGCATGGACTGAGAGCCCTGGGCATGGACTGAGAGCCATGGGCACCCACTGAGGGCCGTGGGCATGGACTGAGAGCCCTGGGCATGGACTGAGATCAATGGGCATGGACTGAGAGCCCTGGGCACCCACTGAGGGCCGTGGGCATGGAGTGAGAATGGTCTGAGGGCCCTGGGCATGGACTGAGCCCTCTGGGCATGGACTGAGAGCCCCGGGCATGGACTGAGAGCTCTGGGCATGGACTGAGAGCCCCGGGCATGGACTGAGAGCTCTGGGCATGGACTGACCCCTCTGGGTGTGGACTGAGAGCTCTGGGTATGGACTGAGATCAATGGGCATGACTGAGAGCCCTGGGCATGGACTGAGAGCTCTGGGTATGGACTGAGAGCTCTGGGCATGGACTGAGGGCCATGGGTGTGGATTGACCCCTCTGGGCACAGACTGACCCCTCTGGGTGTGGACTGAGAGCCCTGGGCATGGACTGAGGCCTCCTGGTTTTGCCCTGACCCCTTTGGCCACCCCTCTAGCCACCCCTGTGACTCCTCTGACCACCCCTGACCATGGCCTGACCCCTCTGACCCCCCTGTGCCCCTCCCCAGGCGGGACATGCGGCACTTTGGGGTCAAGGTCAGCGTTGTGGAGCCGGGGTTCCTCAAGAACCCTCTGACCACATTCTGACCCCTCTGGCCACCCCATGACCCCTCTGCCCACCCTGTGACACCCCTGCCCACCCCATAACCCCTCTGTGACCCCCCTGTGCCCCTCCCCAGGCGGGACATGCGGCACTTTGGGGTCAAGGTCAGCATTGTGGAGCCGGGGTTCTTCAAGACCAACGTGACGGACCTGGACTCGCTGGAGGCGTCGCTGCGGCAGCGCTGGGAGCGCCTGGAGCCGGCCACGCGCAGCAGCTACGGGGAGCACTTCCTGCCCCAGTGTGAGCCCCCAGCCCCCCTTTCCCGACCAGCTGCGCACCCCCCGGACCCCAAAATTCATCGTCTCACCCTGCCTCAGTTTCCCTTTTCCTGCATTCCCCAAACCCCAAAATTCAGCGTCTCATCCCTGCCTCAGTTTCCCTTTTCCTGCATTCCCCAAACACCAAAATTCAGTCTCATCCCTGCCTCAGTTTCCCTTTTCCTGCATTTCCCAAATCCCAAAATTTGGCATCTCACCCTGCCTCAGTTTCCCTTTTCCTGACCAACTGTCCACCCCTCACAGACCCCAAAATTCATCATCTCACCCTGCCTCAGTTTCCCTTTTCCTGCATCCCCCAAACCCCAAAATTTGGCATCTCACCCTGCCTCAGTTTCCCTTTTCCTGCATCCCCCAAACCCCAAAATTCAGAGTCTCATCCCTGCCTCAGTTTCCCCTTTCCTGACCCTTCCCCACCTCCCAAGACCCCAAAATTGAGCATCTCATCCTTGCCTCAGTTTCCCTTTTCCTGACCCTTTTTCCACCTCCCTCCTCCCCTTTCCTGACCCTTTTCCACTTCTCAAAGTTCAGCATCTTTCCCCTGCCTCAGTTTCCCTTTTCCTGACCCTTTTCTACCCCCAAAATTCATCATCTCTCCCTGCCTCAGTTTCCCTTTTCCTGCATCCCCCAAACCCCAAAGTTCATTATCTCACCTTGCCTCAGTTTCCCCTTTACCGACCCTTTTCCACCCCTCACAGATCCCAAATTTCAGCATCTCTTCCCTGCCTCAGTTTCCCTTTCCTGACCCTTTTCCCTGCCTTTCAGCCCCCCAAAGTTTCCCTTTTCTTGCACTCTCCACTCCTGACCTTTTTCCACCTCCCCAGACCCCAAAGTTCAGCATCTCACCCCTGCCTCAGTTTCCCCTTTCCTGACCCCCCACCTCTCACCTCCCCTTTCCTGATCCTTTTCCCTGCCTCAGTTTCCCTTTTCCTGTATCCCCCAAACCCCAAAATTCAGCATCTCGCCTCTGCCTCAGTTCCCCCTGCAGACCCTTTTCCTGCATCCCCCAAATTCCACAATTTCACCCTCCCTGTCCCTTTTTGTCCCCCCAGACCTGCGCGTGCAGCGCCTGCTGCTGTCCCTGCTGTGTGACCCCGACCCTTTTCCACCTTTCACTTCCCCTTTCCTGACCCTTTTCCCTGCCTCAGTTTCCCTTCTCCTACATCCCCCAAAGTTCAGCATTTCACCCTGCCTCAGTTTCCCCTCCTGACCCTTTTCCTGCATCCCCCAAACCCCGAGTGTCACAATTTCACCCCTGCATCCCTGCCTCAGTTTCCCTTATCCTGACCCTTCCCCACCTCTCCAGACCCCAAAATTCAGCATCTCATCCTTGCCTTAATTTCCCCTTTCCTAACCCTTTTCCACCTCTCACAGACCCCAAAATTCAGTGTCTCACCCTGCCTCAGTTTCCCCTTTCCTGACCATTTTCCCTGCCTCAGTTTCCCTTCTCCTACATCGCCCAAACCCCAAATTTCACAATTTCACCCCTGCCTCAGTTTCCCCTTTCCCACCACCTCCCAGCTGTCCCCAAACCCCCCCTGACCCCTGTCCCTGTCCCTTTTTGTCCCCCCCAGACCTGCGGGTGCAGCGCCTGCTGCTGTCCCTGCTGTGTGACCGGGACCTGTCCCATGTCCTTGTGCCCCCCAGCTGTCCCACTGCCCCCTGACCCTTGTCCCTCACACCTGTCCCCAAACCCCCCTGACCCTTTTTTGTCCCCCCAGACCTGCGGGTGCAGCGCCTGCTGCTGTCCCTGCTGTGTGACCGGGACCTGTCCCATGTCCTTGTCCCCCCCACCTGTCCCCAAAGCCCCCTGACCCCTGTCCCTGTCCCTTTTTCTGTCCCCCCCAGACCTGTGCGTGCAGCGCCTGCTGCTGTCCCTGCTGTGCGACCGGGACCTGTCCCATGTCCTTGTGCCCCCCAGCTGTCCCACTGCCCCCTGACCCTTGTCCCTCACACCTGTCCCCAAACCCCCCCTGTCCCTTTTTTGTCCCCCAGACCTGCGGGTGCAGCGCCTGCTGCTGTCCCTGCTGTGTGACCGGGACCTGGCCAAGGTGACGCGCTGCATGGAGCACGCGCTGCGGGCGCAGCACCCGCGCAGCCGCTACAGCGCGGGCTGGGACGCCAAGCTGCTCTGGCTGCCGGCCTCCTACCTGCCCTCGGCCCTCGTGGACCTGGCCCTGGCCCTCATCCTGCCCAAGCCGGCCCTGGGCGGCCGCTGAGAGACCCCAGACCCAAATTAAACCCACCCAGGATGGGGAATAAATGCCCCAAGGATTGGGAATAAACGCCCCAAACTCACCTGTCCTTGCTCTGTCTAAGGTTAAAAGGGGATTTGGGGACACGGAGGTGGCACTTGGGGCATCACAGACCCGGCCCTGGCCGTCATCCTGCCCAAGCCGGCCCTGGGCGGCCGCTGAGAGACCCCAGACCCAAATTAAACCCACCCAGGATGGGGAATAAATGCCCCAAGGATTGGGAATAAACACCCCAAACTCACCTGTCCTTGCTCTGTCTAAGGTTAAAAGGGGATTTGGGGACACTGAGGTGGCACTTGGGGCATCACAGACCCGGCCCTGGCCGTCATCCTGCCCAAACCCGTCCTGGGCAGCCGCTGAGAGACCCCAGACCCAAATTAAACCCCCCCAAGAGTGGGGAATGAGCCCCCCAAGGGTGGGGAATCAATCCCCAAAGGGTGGCGAACAAACCTTGCGAACTCACCCATCCTTGCTCTGTTCATGGTCAGAAGGGGATTTGGGGACACTGAGGTGGCACTTGGGGCTCCATGGACCTGGCTCTGGCCCTCATCCTGCCCAAGCCCACCCTGGGCAGCCGCTGAGAGACCCCAGACCCAAAATAAACCCACCCGAGATTGGGGAATCAATCCCCCAAAGGATGGGGAGTAAATGCCCTGAACTTGTCTGTCCTTGCTCTGCTCGTGGTTAAAAGGGGATTTGGGGACATGGAGGTGGCACTTGGGGTGTCATGGAGCTGGCCCTGGCCCTCATCCTGCCCAGGCTGGCCCAGAGCCCCCAGACCCAAATTAAACCCCCTCGGAGTAGGGAATCAATCCCCCAAAGGATGGGGAATAAATGCCCTGAACTTGTCTGTCGTGCATCTGCTCATGGTTAAAAGATTTGGGGACACCGAGGTGGCACTTGGGGCTCATGGAGCTGGCCCTGGCCCTCATCCTGCCCAGGGAGGCCACTGAGAGACCCCAGACCCAAATTAACCCCCCCGGGGTGGGGAATAAACGCCCTGAACTCGCCTGTCCCTGTTTTCACTCAGCTCGGGGTGATTTGGGGACACCGAGGTGGCACGTGAGGATTTGGGGACATGGAGGTGGCACTGAGGGACACTGAGGATTTGGGGACACCGAGGTGGCACTGAGGGACACTGAGGATTTGGGGACACCGAGGTGGCACTCAGAGCCCCCAGAGCCACCAGGAGCAGTCCCTTGACCCCATGGGGTCAATGGGGGACCCCAAAACTCCAGGATGGAGCCCCCAACCCCATTAGAGACCCCCAAACCCCACGAGGGTCCTTGTCCCACCCAGGACGGACCCCCCCCACCCCAAAGACCCCCCAAAGGGACCCCCCCCAAAGCCACCAGAGACCCCCCAAACCCCCCAATCCCACTCATCTCTCCAGAAGCTTTTCCTCTTTATTGCAAACCCGGGGGTCCCCAAAGCCCCCCAGGACCCCCAAAGGGGGGGGTGGCACTTGGGCCCTGCTGGGACCCCCGGAGCCCCCACGGGACCCCCAGGGGGGGCAGGAATTTGGGGAGGGGGCTACACGGGGGCTACATGACCTCGTAGCCGCTGCGGATCCCCCGCATGAGGCAGCAGGAGAAGAGAACGCCCAGGACCTGCGGGGACAGCGACGGTGACAGTGGGGACAGTGGGGACAGTGGGGACAGTGGGGACAGGGACAATGGGGACAGGGACCTGCGGGGACAGCGACGGTGACAGTGGGGACAGTGGGGACAGTGGGGGGACATGGGGGGGGACAGGGACCTGCGGGGACAGCAACGGTGACAGTGGGGACAGTGGGGACAGTGGGGACAGGGATGGGGACAGGGACAATGGGGACAGGGACCTGCGGGGACAGGGACGGTGACAGTGGGGACAATGGGGACAGTGGGGACAGGGATGGGGACAGTGGGGACAGGGACAATGGGGGGACATTGGGGACAGGGATAGGGACACTGGGGGGACAATGGGGACAGGGACATGGGGGGACAAGGACGGTGACAGTGGGGACAGTGGGGACAGGGACAGTGAGGGGGACATTGGGGAGAGGGATGCTGACAGTGGGGACAGGGATGGGGACAGTGGGGATGGTGTAGGGGGACAGGGACGGTGGCAACGGGGACAAGGAGGACAGGGATGGGGACATCGGAGGGACAGGGCTGGTGACAATGGGGACAGGGACATGGCGGGGACAGGGACAATGGGGACAGAGGGGACAGGTAGAGTGACAATGGGGGGGACAGGGAGAGTGACAGTGGGGGCAGGGACATGGGGGGACAAGGACAAATGGGGGGACAGGGACGGTGACAATGGGGGGAGACAGGGACACTGGGGGGGGGGGGGTCAGTTTGACATGGAAGGGGTCTGAGCCCTCAAACTGAGGAGGGGTCTCAGCCCCATATTGGGGGGGGGTCACTCCAAATTTGGGGGGGTCTCAGATCCACTGAGGAAGGGTTCACCCCTAACTCAGGTTTCCCCCACATTTGGGGGGATCTCATCCCTTTCTGGGGGGTCCCAGCCCCAAATTTGGGGGTCCTCATCCCTCTCAGGAAGGGGTCTCAGCCCCTGTTTGGGGGGTTCGCAGCCCCCACATTTGGGGGGATCTCAGCCCCATTTTTTGGGGGTATCCCAGCCCCTATTTGGGGAGTCCCAGCCCCATTTTTTGGCGGTATCCCAGCCCCTATTTGGGGGATCTCAGCCCCATTTTTTTGGGGGTATCCCAGCCCCTATTTGGGGAGTCCCAGCCCCATTTTTTGGGGGTATCCCAGCCCATATTTGGGGAGTCCCAGCCCCATTTTTTGGGGGGTCTCTCACCTCGAAGAAGGCGATGCCCAGCGCCACGGCCGCCAGCACCAGCACGTTCCTCTTGACCCAGGCCTCGAGGCTGGGCAGGCACCCCTGGCATGGGGGGCACAGGGGGGTCAGGGGGGCTCAGGGACCCCCAAAGGGGCCATGTCAGGAATTGGGGAGGGGTCTCACCTCAGCGAACACGGTGCTGGGGGTCGGGTGGACGTTGCAGGCGGGGCCGGGGTGGCGGCAGCACGAGGCGGGCACGGAGTCGTTGGCACCGAAGGGCGCCACGCCCGCCCAGTCGGTGAAATTGTTCACCCCGCAGCAGGAAAACTGCCCAGAAACGGGTCAGGAACGGTGGGGAGGGGTCCTGGGGCAGCCCCCTCCCCAAATTGGGGTCACCCCCAGGCTGGAATCCACCCAGGTGCAGCCCCCTCCCCAAACTGGGGGTGAAGTGGGGTCACCCCCTGCTCAGCTCCTGCTGGAATCAACCCAGGAGGGGTCCTGGAGCAGCCCCCTCCCCAAATTGGGGTGACCCCCATGCTGGAATCCATCCTGGAGCAGCCCCCTCCCCAAATTGGGGTGACCCCCATGCTGGAATCCATCCTGGAGCAGCCCCCTCCCCAAATTGGGGTCACCCCCATGCTGGAATCCATCCTGGAGCAGCCCCCTCCCCAAATTGGGGTCACCCCCATGCTGGAATCCATCCTGGAGCAGCCCCCTCCCCAAATTGGGGTCACCCCCATGCTGGAATCCACCCAGGAGCAGCCCCCTCCCCAAATTGGGGTGACCCCTATGCTGGAATCCACCCAGGAGGGGTCCTGGAGCAGCCCCCTCCCCAAATTAGGGGTGAATTGGGGCTGACCTCCATGCTGGAATCCATCCAGGAGTAAGGAGCAGCCCCCTCCCCAAATTGGGGGTGAATTAAAGGTGACCCCCATGCTGGAATCCATCCTGGAGCAGCCCCCTCCCCAAATTAGGGGTGAATTGGGGCTGACCCCCATGCTGGAATCCATCCAGGAGTAAGGAGCAGCCCCCTCCCCAAACTGGGGGTGAATTAAAGGTGACCCCCACGCTGGAATCCATCCTGGAGCAGCCCCCTCCCCAAATTAGGAGTGACCCCTATGCTGGAACCCACCCAGGAAGGGGTTCTGGAGCAGCCCCCTCCCCAAATTAAGGGAGACCCCAGACTCACCTCCTGCTGGAACCCATCCAGGGCGGCGGCCAGGGACGGGTCCTGCTCGTAGCTCCTCACGGCCTCCCAGAGCCCCTCCTGCACCAGCCCGTGCACCTGGGGGGGCACCGGGGGGTCACGGGGGGGGGCAGGGACCCCCGGGGGTGGGGAGGGGTCGGGGACCCCCAGAGAGGGGAGGGAGAGGGGGAGGGGGAGGGGGAGGGGAAGGGGAGGGAAGGGGAGGGAAGGGAAGGGAAGGGAAGGGAAGGGAAGGGAAGGTTCCGGGAAGGGAAGGGGAGGGAAGGGAAGGGAAGGGAAGGGAAGGGAAGGGAAGGGAAGGGAAGGGAAGGGAAGGGAAGGGAAGGGAAGGGAAGGGAAGGGAAGGGAAGGTTCCGGGAAGGGAAGGGGAGGGAAGGGAAGGGAAGGGAAGGGAAGGGAAGGGAAGGGAAGGGAAGGGAAGGGAAGGGAAGGGAAGGGAAGGTTCCGGGGAGGGAAGGGAAGGGAAGGGAAGGGAAGGTTCCAGGAAGGGAAGGTTCCGGGAAGGGAAGGGGAGGGAAGGGAAGGGAAGGGAAGGGAAGGGAAGGGAAGGGAAGGGACCCCCACCCACCTTGTGCCTGAAGACGTAGCCGGTGATGGCGGCGGCGATCTCCACCAGGAAGATGAGGCTGAGCAGGACAGCGAACTGGGGGGGCACGGGGGGGGGGGGTCACAGAGGGGTCTGGGGGGTATCAGGGGGGTCTCGGGGGGTTTTGGCAGCTCTGGAGGGGTCGCAGAAGGGTCTGGGGGACTGGGGGTGCTGGGGAGGGGTCGCAGCTGAGGTTCAGGGGCAGGGCGGGGGGCAAAGGAGAGGTTAGGGGGGGTCCTAGTGGGGATTAAGGAGGGGCATGGGGGGGTCACAGGGGGGCTTATGGGGGGGGTCAGGGTGGGGGTCGGGTCATGGTGGGGAGTCACAATAGGGGGGTCTCGATAAAGGGAGGGTCACGGAGAGGAAATCAAGTTGGGGGGGGGCACAATGAGGGGCTGAGTTGGGGGGCCACAAGGAGGGGTTCACAAGGGGAGGTCCGATAGGGACGTTCATTGCGCTGTCCTCACAAAGGGCGGGGTTAGGGGGTCCTGGGGGATTCCCCCATTCTGGGTGGGTCAGGGGTCCCAGGGGTGTTCCCGGGGTGTCCCTGGGGGGTCCTGAAGGGTCTCGTGGGTGTCCCGGGGGGGTTTCCCCATTCCGGGCTGGTTCAGGGGTCCCAGGGGGTGTCCCTGGGTGTCCCGGGGCTGTCCCGAGCGCAGCCCCCCCAACAATGACCAGGGTGACCGTGAGGGGCTGGGTCTGGGGTCCCAGGGATGTTCCCCCATTCCAGGCTGGGTCTGGGGTCCCAGGGGGTCCCGGGGGTCCCAGCGCCCCCTCCCTCACCATGGTGACCATGAGGGGCTGGGGCTGGGTCAGGGGTCCCTGGGAGTCCCTGGGTATCCCCGGGGGTCCCAGCCCCCCCTCACCGTGGTGACCATGAGGGGCTGGGTCAGGGGTCCCTGCGGTTCCCCCATTCCAGGCTGGGTCTGGGGTCCCAGCGCCCCCTCCCTCACTGACCGGGGTGACCATGAGGGGCTGGATCAGGGGTCCCTGGGGGTCTCTGGGGGGGGTCCCGGGGGTCCCAGCCCCCCTTACCGTGGTGACCATGAGGGGCTGGGGCTGGGGTCCCTGTGGGTGTCCCCAGGGGTGTCCCCATTCCAGGCTGGGTCTGGGGTCCCTGTGGGTGTCCCGGGGGGTCCCGGGGGTCGCAGCCCCCTCACTGACTGTGGTGACCATGAGGGGCTGGGGTCCCTGTGGGTGTCCCTGGGATGTTCCCCCATTCCAGGCTGGGTCTGGGGTCCCTGTGGGTGTCCCTGGGATGTTCCCCCATTCCAGGCTGGGTCGGGGGTCCCTGTGGGTATCACTGTGGGTGTCCCCATTCCAGGCCGGGTCAGGGGTCCCTGTGGGTATCACTGTGGGTGTCCCCATTCCAGGCTGGGTCTGGGGTCCCTGTGGGTGTCCCTGGTTGTCACCGGGGGTCCCCGCCCCCCTCACTGACCATGGTGACCATTCCAGGCTGGGTCAGGGGTCCCCGTGGGTATCACTGGGGGTTCCCCCATTCCAGGCTGGGTCGGGGGTCCCTGTGGGTATCACTGGGGGTTCCCCCATTCCAGGCTGGGTCTGGGGTCCCTGTGGGTGTCCCCGGGGGTGTCCCCATTCCAGGCTGGGTCGGGGGTCCCTGTGGGTGTCCCGGGGGGTCCCGGGGGTCGCAGCCCCCTCACTGACTGTGGTGACCATGAGGGGCTGGGGTCCCTGTGGGTGTCCCTGGGATGTTCCCCCATTCCAGGCTGGGTCTGGGGTCCCTGTGGGTGTCCCTGGTTGTCACCGGGGGTCCCCGCCCCCCTCACTGACCATGGTGACCATTCCAGGCCGGGTCTGGGGTCCCTGTGGGTATCACTGGGGGTGTCCCCATTCCAGGCCGGGTCTGGGGTCCCTGTGGGTATCACTGTGGGTGTCCCCATTCCAGGCTGGGTCTGGGGTCCCCGTGGGTATCACTGTGGGTGTCCCCATTCCAGGCTGGGTCTGGGGTCCCTGTGGGTGTCCCCGGGGGTCCCGGGGGTCGCGGCCCGCCCCTCACCGTGGTGACCATGCAGTAGCTCTCCCGCCAGGCCCCGCAGCAGCCCCAGAAGGCCGTGAAGAAGATGACGACGCCCAGGGCCACCAGGGCCGCGGGGCTCCAGCCCGAGCCGCCCACCGGGGCCCGGCCCAGGGCCACGAGCGCGTAGATGCCGATGGCGACCAGGGCCACGCCGCACACCTGGGGGGGCACCGGGAGCTGGGGACCCCCCCGGCACAGCCCCCTCCCCAAAAACCCCATCCCCAGAAACCCCCTCCCCAAAAACCCCCTCCCCAAAAACCCCCTACCCAAAAACCCCCTCCCCAAAAACTCCATCCCCAAAAACCCCCTCCTCAAAAACCCCCTACCCAAATCCCCCCTCCCCAAAAACCCCATCCCCAAAAACCCCCTCCCCAAAAACCCCATCCCCAGAAACCCCCTCCCCAAAAACCCCCTACCCAAATCCCCCCTACCCAAAAACCCCCTACCCAAAAACCCCATCCCCAAAAACCCCCTCCCCAAAAACCCCCTACCCAAATCCCCCCTCCCCAAAAACCCCCTCCCCAAAAACCCCCTCCCCAAAAACCCCATCCCCAAAAACCCCCTCCTCAAAAACCCCCTACCCAAATCCCCCCTCCCCAAAAACCCCCTCCCCAAAAACCCCATCCCCAAAAACCCCCTACCCAAATCCCCCCTCCCCAAAAACCCCATCCCCAAAAACCCCCTCCTCAAAAACCCCCTACCCAAATCCCCCCTCCCCAAAAACCCCCTCCCCAAAAACCCCATCCCCAAAAACCCCCTACCCAAATCCCCCCTCCCCAAAAAGCCCATCCCCAAATCCCCCCTCCCCAAAAACCCCATCCCCAAAAACCCCCTACCCAAAAACCCCCTCCCCAAAAACCCCCTCCCCAAATTCCCCCACGGTGCCACGTTCTGCTCCAACTTGGGGACAAAATGGAGGGGGGGGGGAAACGGGGGGGCACCGGGAGTTGGGGACCCCCCCGGCACAGCCCCCTCCCTAAAAACCCCATCCCCAAATTCCCCTGAGGGACTGCATTCTGCTCCAATTTGGGGACAAAATGAGGGGAGGGGGACTCTAGGGGACACGGGGGGGGCACAGAGAGTTAGGGACCCCCCCGGCACAACCCCCTCCCCAAATTCCCCCACGGTGCCGCGTTCTGCTCCAATTTGGGGACAAAATGAGGGGGGGGGAAGAACACGGGGGGGGGGGGGGCACAGAGAGTTGGGGACCCCCCCAATGCACAACCCGCTCCCCAAAACCCCCCTCCCCAAATCCCCCCACGGGGCCGCGTTCTGCTCCAATTTGGGGACACAATGAGGAAGGGGGGGACAGAAGCGGAGACCCCCCCCCCCGGGGGGGGGCACAATGAGTTGGAGACCCCCCCCCCAGCACAACCCCCTCCCCAAATCCCCCCGCGGCGCCAATCTGGGGACAAACCGAGATGGGGGGGGGGGGGGGGGGACACCAATGGGGGGAGGGGACACGGGGGGGACACGCGGGGGGGGCACCGCGGGAAGTTCAGGAAGTTTCGGCCTTCCGGCCACGCGAGAGCGCGGGGGGGGCGCCGCCAACCGCGCTGGGGGTCCCGGGGGGGTCCGGGGGGTCCATCCCACCATCCCCCCCCCCCCCCTCAGAGACCCCTTCCCATGGGGGCGGGGGGGGTTGGCACCGTGTCCCGCCGTGTCACCGCGTCCCGTCCCCCCCCGCCGCGGCCACTCCGGGGGTGACTCAGCCGGGTGGGGACGGCTCCGGTCCGGCGGGGGGGGGGCGGGAAATGGCGCCGTGTCCCCCCCGGTGTCCCCTCAATGTCCCCTCAATGTCCCCCCCCGGCTCCGGCCGTTGGCTCCGCCGCTCTTTCCTCACCCCGACTTCCCCAAAACCCCGTCCCGCCCCCCCCGGGGGTCCCCCCAAACCCTCCCCGGTCCCCCCAATCCCTCCCGGTTCCCCCGGTGTCCCCTCCTCATTTTGGGGTCCCCCGTGCCCCCTTTGGGGACAGGACGTGGCTTCACCCAAAGTGACAAAGCGACAACAACTCCCCCGCACCGGGACCCCCCCCGGTACCGGGACCCCCAAATTGGGGTGACCGGGAGGGTCCCCCCGGTTCTGTCGGTACCGGGACCCCCAAATTGGGGTGACCGGGAGGGTCCCCCCGGTTCTGTCGGTACCGGGACCCCCAAATTGGGGTGACCGGGAGGGTCCCCCCGGTTCTGTCGGTACCGGGACCCCCAAATTGGGGTGACCGGGAGGGTCCCCCCGGTTCTGTCGGTACCGGGACCCCCAAATTGGGGTGACCGGGAGGGTCCCCCCGGTTCTGTCGGTACCGGGACCCCCCCGGTGGGAACTCACCCAGAAGATGAAGTTGAAGAAGAAAACCAAGAACTTCACGCATTTCATGCCGCCCTCGATCGCCATGGCCCGGCCGTGCTGCGGGAGCCGCCGCTCAGCACCGGCTCCGGTACCGGCAGCGGTACCGCTCCCCGCGGCCGCGGGACCGCCGGGCCGGGCCCCGCCCCGCTACCGGTACCGGCTCCGGTACGGCTCCAGCCCGGCCCGGTGCTCCCGGTGCCGCTCCCGGTGCTCCCAGTACCGCTCCCGGTACTCCCGGCGCCGCTCCCTCCCGGGTCCCGGTCCCGGTTCCGGTTCTGCTCCATCCCTCGTCCCCGGTGCTCCTGGGGTTGTTTTCCCCCTGCCCCGCTCCCGGTGCTGTTCCCCTTCCGGTTCCCGGGGGTCCCGGGGATCGCTCCCACCCACTCCCGGCGGTCCCGGTACCGCTCCCGGTGGTCCCGGTACCACTTTCCCCTACTCCCGGTGGTCCCGGTGCCGTTTCCCTCCCAGTACCCCCGATCCCGGTGCCGTTCTCTCCCCACTCCCGGTGGTCCCAGTGCCGTTTTCCCCCAACTCTCGGTGGTCCCGGTGCCGGTCCGTCCCCTCCCCGTCCTTCCCCGTTTTCCCCGGTCCCGGTGCCGTTTCCCCCCCGTTTCCGGTGGTCCCGGTGCCGTTCCCCACCCGCTCCCGGTCCCGCTCACCGCCGCCCTTCCCGAGGGCTCCGGATCATGTGACGGGGGCGAGCCCGGAGAGCCCCGGGACCGCCCCGGGACCGCCCCGGGACCGGCACCGGCACCGCCCCCCCGGGACCGGGACTGACACCGGCACCGGCACCGCCCCCCCGGGACCGGGACCGACAGCGGCACCGGCCCCCCGGGACCGGGACCGACACCGGCACCGCCCCCCCGGGACCGGGACCGACACCGGCACCGGCACCGCCCCCCCGGGACCGGGACTGAAACCGGCACCGGCACCGCCCCCCCGGGACCGGGACTGACACCGACACCGGCACCGCCCCCCGGAACCGGGACCGGCACCGGCACCGCCCCCCCGGGACCGGGACTGACACCGGCACCGCCCCCCCGGGACCAGCAAAACACCAACGGCTCCGAGCGACCCTTTATTGGGGGGGACATTTGGGGACATCTGGGGACACCGAGGGGACACCGGGGGTCCCACACAGGGGACCCGGGACTCGGGGCTCCCACCGCGATCCGCACCGGAGTCCCAGATCCCCCCCTGACCCCACACCGAGGATCCCTGTGACCCCTGACCCCATACCGGGGGTCTCAGATCCCCCTGACCCCACACCCGGGGGTCTCTGCTGTCCCCGCTGTCCCTCTGTCCCCGCTGTCCCCCCGTCCTTGGTCCCTGTCCCCCTGGTCCCGCACCCCGAGCTCCTCGGGACCCCCAGCCCCTCACCCGGGGGGTCCCAAACACCCCGGACCCTCCCCCTGGGGGTCCCAGCCCCTCCTGACCCCTCACCCCGGGGGTCCCTGTCACCCCCTGACCCCACACTCGGGGGGTCCTGACCCCGCTTTGCCCCACACCCGGAGTCCCAGCCCCCCAAATCCCCCACCCCAGTGCCCCCCAACCCCTCCTGACCCCAAGCTCGGGGTCCCTGCGCCCCTTTACGCTTTACCCGGGGTCCCAGACCCCCAAATCCCCCACCCCAATATCCCCCAGCCCCTTCCCCCGGGGTCCCAGCCCCTCCTGACCCCACCCCAATGTCCCCATTGCCCCCATACCCCACGTCTTGGGGTCCCAGCCCCTCAAATCCCCCACCCCAATATCCCCCAGCCCCCCCATACCCCCCACCCCGGGGTCCCAGCCCCCCAAATCCGCCTCCCCATTGTCCCCCAGCCCGTGTCACAAGCCCCCCGTGGTCCCCATGTCCCCATTGTCCCCATTGCCCCCCGTGTCCCCCGAACCCCCCACGCCCCCCGTGCCCCCCAAGTCCCCATCGCCCCCCGTGCGCCCTGTGCCACCCATGTCCCCATTGTCCCCCATGTCCCCATTGTCGCCCGTGTCCCCCGTGCCTCCCGTGTCCCCATTGCCCCCCACGCCCCCCGTGCCCCCCAAGTCCCCATCGCCCCCCAGCTCCCGCAGCCCCCGCAGCGCCGCCAGCACCGCCCGCAGCACCGGCGGATGCACGAACGCCACGAGCCCGTCCCGGTTCGCCCAGCGCTCGGGCCCGGTGCCCGGGCCGGGCCGGTGGTAGCGCAGCTCGGGGGGGTCCCCGGGGGCGCCCCCCGCCCGCAGCGCCCCCGCCAGGGGCAGCACGGCCCCGCCCAGGGCCCGGAGCACGGCGTGCGGGGCGCACGAGTCCCACGCGAACGTCGTGCCCTGCGACAGCACGAAGGCGTCCGCCAGCCCCAGCGCCACGCAGAGCAGCTTGTACCCGGCCCCGGCCGCCGACACCGGGGGACCCCCCCCCAGCGAGGCCAGAGCCCCCCGGACCGCCGCGCTCTCGGCCCGGCTCAGCACCACGCGGGGACGGGCACGGGGCACCGGGGGGGACAGCGAGCACAGGCGGGTGGCACCGTGAGCCACCCCCCAGTGGTAGCGACCCTGCCACCTGCGGGAGGGGACGCGGGGTGAGATTGGGGGACATGGGGGTGAGAGATGGGGGAGGATACAGGGGTGAGATTGGGGGGACACGGGGGTGAAATGGGGGGACACGGGAGGGTGAGATTGGGGGACACGGGAGGGTGAGATTGGGGGATATGGGGGTGAGATTGGGGGGACATGGGGGTGAGAGATGGGGGAGGATACAGGGGTGAGATTGGGGGGACACGGGGGTGAGATTGAGGGGGAACACGGGGGTGAAATGGGGGGACACGGGAGGGTGAGATTGGGGGACATGGGGGTGAGAGATGGGGGAGGATACAGGGGTGAGATTGGGGGGACACGGGGGTGAGATTGGGGGGGAACACGGGGGTGAGATTGGGGGGACACAGGGGGGGTAGGACTGGGGGGACACGGAGGTGAGATTGGGGACATGGGGGTGAGATTGAGGGGGATGGGATAGGGACAGTGGGGGGGGGGGGGATTGGGACCCCGACATGGGGGCAACGGGGACCCTGGGATGGGGGGAAATGGGGACCCGTGGGTTAGGGGTATGGGGTGCTGGGACCCCCCAGGTGGGGGGAAAATGGGGACCCCAA
This sequence comes from Melozone crissalis, assembly GCF_028551555.1. Lineage (NCBI taxonomy): Eukaryota > Metazoa > Chordata > Aves > Passeriformes > Passerellidae > Melozone > Melozone crissalis. Next base: position 21,044 of record NW_026536204.1, read on the forward strand.
TATGGGGGAAATGGGGACCCCAGGGTGAGGGGAATGCGAGAATGGGGACCCCGGGACAAGGGGGGAATGGGGACCCCAGGGTGAGGAGAATAGGGACCCTGGGATGAGGGAAATGGGGAAATCGGAATCCCAGGGTGAGGGGACTGGGGACCCCGGGATGTGGGGAATGGGGACCTCAATATGGGGGGAATGGGGACCCCAGGGTGGGGGGAAATGGGGTCCCCACTATGGGGGGAATGGGGACCCTGATATGGGGGGAAATGGGGGGCTGGGACCCCCGGGGTGGGGGAAAATGGGGACCCCAGGATGGGGGGAATGGGGACCCTGGGGTGGGGGGGAATGGGGGAATTACGACCTCAGGGTGTGGGGAATGGGGACCCCAGGGTGGGGGGAATGGGGACCCTGGGGTGGGGGGGAATGGGGGAATTACGACCTCAGGGTGTGGGGAATGGGGACCCCAGGGTGGGGGATCAGGGGGGACCCCGGGGTGCGGGGGAATGGGGACCGTGGCGTGAGGAGAAATGGGGTTCAGGTTCAGGGCTGTCAGGGGGTCCCAGGGATCTGGGGGTGCAGGTTTAGGGGTCCCGGGAGTCCCGTCTGGGGGCCCAGGCCGTACCTGTGTGTCTGGGGGTCCCTCTGGAAGAAGGGCTCGTTGATGACCCCCAGCACGGGGACCCCGCTGCGGCGCTCGAAGGCCCCCACGAGCACCAGGGCCGAGCGCAGCCCCCCGGGGGCGACGCCATCGACGGCGGCCACGTCCTCGCGGCCCCCGATGAACTCGTTGGTGGAGTCTGGGGGGGCCAGGGGGTGCCAGGGGGTCTGCGGGGTGCCCAGCCCTGCCCTGGCCCTGGCCCTGGCCCCATCCCATCCCTGTTCCCATCCCCATCCTGTCCCTGTTCCCATCCCTGTCCCTGTTTCTGTCCCCATTCTGTCCCCATCCCATCCCTGTCCCCACCCCACAACGTTCCCTGTCACCATCCTTGTCCCTGTCCCCATCCTTGTCCCTGTCCCTGTCCCCATCCTGTCCTTGTCCCCATGCTGTCCCTGTTCCCATCCCTGTCCCTGTTTCTGTCCCCTCTATCCCACCCCATTCCCATTCCCATCCCCATCCCACCCCTGTCCTTGTGCCTGTCCCCATCCTGTCCCTGTCCCCATCCCCATCCCACCCCACAACATTCCCTGTCCCCATGCTGTCCCCGTTCCTGTCTCCATCCTGTCCTTGTCCCCATCCTGTCCCTGTTCCCATCCCTGTCCCCATCTCCATCCCACCCCACAACATTCCCTGTCCCCATCCCTGTCCCTGTTCCTGTTTCTGTCCCCTCCATCCCATCCCATCAACCCCATCTGGTCCCTGTCCCCATCCCAGTCCCAATCTTGTCCCATCCCCATCCCTGTCCCCCCCCGTCCCCATCCCTGTCCCCATCCCATTTCTGTCCCTATCCCATCACCGTCCCCATTCCTGTCCCCATCCCATCCCCATCCCACCCCTGTCCCCCCCCCCTCTCACCAATGGGGTCTATCCAGATCCCGAGGTCCCCTGGGGACAATCCGGGGTCGATGCCATCCAGCTCCGCGTCCCCAAGTGTCACCTCCTGGTGCACGGCCTCTGCCAGCAGCTCGGCCGCCCGCGTGTGCTCGGGGCCCAGCACGGCCACCAGCAGGGCCACCGTGTCCCCCGGGGTGGCACCGACCTGGATCGTCACCGTGCCACCTGCAGGGACCCCAAATCAGCCCCTGGGGTGGCACCGACCCACACTGTCACCGTGCCACCTGCAGGGACCCCAAATCACACAGGGACATGGCACGGGGACACCCAGGGTGGCACCGACCTGCACTGTCACTGTGCCACCTGCAGGGACCCCAAATCACACAGGGACATGGCACGGGGACACCCAGGGTGGCACCGACCTGCGCTGTCACCGTGCCACCTGCAGGGACCCCAAATCACACAGGGACATGGCACGGGGACACCCAGGGTGGCACCGACCTGCGCTGTCACCATGCCACCTGCCAGGGACATGGCCCAGGGACCCCCGACTCAGCCATGGGAATGTGGGGACATGGGGACACAGGGACACGGGGACACAGGGACACGGGGACACGGGGACACTGGCAGGGTGACATTGGGATATGGGGACATGGGAATATGGGGACATGGGGACTCCCTCCCCGACCTTGACTCCACATCCCCATGTGTGTCCCCTCTGTCCCCCCTGTCCCTCTGTCCCCCCTGTCCCTCTGTCCCCACTGTCCCCACTGTCCCCTCCCTGTCTCCTCACAGTCCCCACTGTCCCCACTGTCCCCTCCCTGTCCCCTCACAGTCCCCACTGTCCCCTCGCTGTCCCCTCGCTGTCCCCTCTGTCCCCTCTCACCGTTGGCGTCCCTGAACTCGCTGCTCTCCTCACCGTGGATGTGTCCCCGGAGCTCGGGGAACTGCGGCGACACCGGGGGTGGCTCAGGGGACACCCCGGGAGCTGCCACCCCCCCGGGCCACCCTCAGTGTCCCCACCTGTGTCCCCAGGTCGTGTTTGATGAGCTCCTGGATCAGCACGTCCGCCAGGGTCTTGAAGTCGCGCTCGAAGCGGGCGCTGCGCTCCGGGCCCGACTTCTCGGCCACCAGGAGCCGGAACAGCGGCTCCTCCGCCCGGCAGCGCCGCGCCACCTCGGCCGCCTTCTGCGACACCGCCACCAGCGCCGGCAGCAGCCCCGCCATGGCCGCGACACCGCCGCGACACCGCCGCGATAGAGTCGCGATACAGCGGCGACACCTGGCGGGGGCAGCGCGGGGTCAGCGGCGCGCTCGGGAAGGGACCGGAGTGACCCCGAATAATGGGGACAGGGGGACACTGGGGACACGGAGAGTGGGAGTTTGGGGACACGGGGATGTGGGGACATTGGGACATTGAGACATTGGGACATGGAGAGTGGGATTTTGGGGACACGGGGATGTGGGGACAGGGGAATATGGGGACAGGGGGACAGGGGGACACAGGGACATGGACAGTGGGATTTCGGGGACATTGGGATGGTGGGACATGGGGATTTGGGGACAGGGGGACAGGGGGACATGGACAGTGAGATTTCGGGGACATTGGGATGTGGAGACAGGAGGATGTGGGGACAGGGGGACATTGGGATGTGGGGACAGAGGGACAGAGGGACATTGGGACATGGAGAGTGGGATTTTGGGAACATTGGGATGGTGGGACATGGAGAGTGGGATTTTGGGAACATTGGGATGGTGGGACATGGGGATTTGGGGACAGGGGGACAGGGGGACATGGACGGTGAGATTTCGGGGACATTGGGATGTGGGGACAGGGGAATACGGGGACAGGGGGACAGAGGGACAGGGGGACAGGGGGACATGGACAATGGGATTTCGGGGACATTGGGATGTGGAGACAGGAGGATGTGGGGACAGGGTGACATTGGGATGTGGGGACGGGGGAACAAGGAGACAGGGGGACAGGGGGGACATTGGGACATGGAGAGTGGGATTTTGGGGACAGGAGGATGTGGGGACAGGGTGACACTGGGATGTGGAAATTCGGGGATATGGACAGTGGAATTTTGAGGGCATTGGTATATGGGGACAGGGGGACAGGGAGACAGGGAGACAGGGGGACATGGTCACTGGGATTTTGGGGACATTGGGATGTGGGAATTTGGGGACAGGAGGATGTGGGGACAGGAAGATGTGGGGACAGGGGGACAGAGGGACGGGGGACATGAACATTGGGATTTTAGGGACTCTGGGATGTGGCAATTTGGGGACATTGGGACATGGACAGTGGGAGTTTGGGGACACGGGGATGGGCGGATTTGGGGACAGCAGGATGTGGGGACATTGACATGCGGATGTGAGGACACAGGGACGCGAGGAACGTGGTGATGTGCATGTGGGCACACGGGGGCACGGGGACAGGGTGCCACGGGGGTGCGGGGACACGGGGACATGGGCAGGCGGGGACACGGGGACACGGGGGAGGTGGCGATGCGGACACGGGGACACAAAGGCGGCCACGGGGAAACGGCCCCGGCGCTGTGGCCGCGGGGACACGCGGCTGTCCCCAGGCTGTCCCCAGGCTGTCCCCAAGGGGGGGTGGCGCTGTCCCGCGGGGACCGGACCCGCTGGGGCCGGGGGGGTCCCCGCTGTCCCCCCGGAAGGCTCCGAGCCACGCGGCCCCCCCGGAACGGCCCCGGAACGGCCCCAATCCCCCCCCATCCCCGCCACCCCCGCACCGGGACCCCCCCAGGCCGCGTCCCCACCCCTGGGGACACCCGGGGACCCGCGGGGACCCTGGGGCCGCCCCCCGCCCGCGCCGCCGTTACCGGGGCCGCTGACAGCTCCAGCCCGGGGGCGGGGACGGGGCCGCGTCACAGCCGCGCTTAACCCGCTCGGTGCCGGCCCCGCCTGCCGGGGTCACAGCGGAGCGCGGGGACACCGGGGGGGAACGGGACACCGGCGGGGAGGGGACACGGCGGGAGGCGACACCGCCGGGATTGTGGCACCGGGGACACCGCGGGGAGACACGCTCGGTGGCGGTGGCGGGTCCCATATCCCGTGTCGCTGTCGCTGTCCCGTGTCCCGTGTCGCTGTCGCTGTCCCCAAAGCGCCCCCGCTGCAGTTCCCGCCCCGGCCGCCAGGGGGGGGCGCCGTCCCCGGGGCTGCGGCACCGGCACCGACCCCGCCGGGTCCGGGGGGCAACGGGGCCGCTCCCCCCGCCCCCAACCCACCGGGACCCCCCCCCCCCCCCCCACCATGGCCGTGCCCACCCTCCCGAGCGCCCCCCCCCGGTGCGATTTCCCCTCTCCATGGTTCTGATGGGGCGGGATAAGGGGAGCGGGGGTCCCGGTCACTTTGGGGGTCCCCATGGTGATCTCAGGGTCGGGGTCCCCTCGTTGCTCCCCCGGCTCCTCCTGGGAGCGCTGCCCGGTGCCGGTGCGGGATGGGCAGGACCCTCCTGTGCCCCCCTCGTGTTGGGGATGGGACGCCCGTGATCCCCGGTGACCCTCGGTGTCCCCCAAACCGTGCTGGGACGTCCTTGTCCCTCCTGGGACCTCCCGGTGCTCCCGCAGCACTTCTCGGTGCCGCGATGCTCCAGACAGGGAACCTTTGCACTCCCTCCCCGAGTTTCAGCCCCCCCGGGGGTCTCTGAGCCCCCCAACCCCCGTTTGGGCACCCCCAGACCGGGCTCCACCTCTCCCCGTCCCTCCCGGCCGCTCCGGTGCCGGATCCCGTGCCCGGTTCCAGGATGCTCCAGACCGGGCACCTTCGCACCCCCTCCCGGAGTTTCAGCTCCTCCGGGGGTCTCCGAGCCCCCCAGTCCCAGCCGGGCACCCCCAGACCGGGTTCCGCCTCTCCCGGTCCCTCCCGGTCTCTCCGGTGGCCGAACCCGTGCCCGGTTCCAGCGGGGCCGGCCCGGAGCGGGCCCGGGGGCGCTCGGGGGGTCTCGGAGGTCCCCCGGGGGCGGGGGTCGCACTTGCCGGACTCGCGTCCATCCCGCCTCGCTCTCCGGGAGCCGCGGCCGCCCCCGGGCCCCCCCGAGGCGAGGGGCGGGCCGGGGGTGCCGGGGCTGCCCGGGCGGCGGCGGGGCCGTTCCCGGGGCTCGGGGGGCCGGCGGCGGCGGTGCCAAGCCCCTGCCAGAACCTCTTTTGTGCGCCCGCAGCCAATCAAGGCCGCTGACGACACACTTCTCTTGGGGTATAAAACCCCGGGGCCGCCGCTGCCGCCGCTTTTTTTCATCCCCCCCCCCCCTTCGGCCCCCCCCGGGGCTTCCCCGCCCCCGCCGCCGTTACCGCCTTCCCCCCCCTTGCGCGCTGCGGTGGAAGCGGGGCGGGGGGGCGGCCCGGTGGGGAAGGGTTTGCTTATTTTATTTTTGTTATTTTTTTATTATTAATTTTTTTTTTTAATCCCCTCCCTCTTGTTTCTCTGGGTTTTGTTTTTTTTTTTTTTTTTCCCTTCTTTTTGTTTTGTTGGTTTTTTTGTTTGTTTTGTTTTGTTTTTTTTTTTTTCCCCCCGATGTATTTTTTGCTGTCCCCCCCCGGCATGGCCCCGCTGTGGTGGCTGCTGGGCTCGCTGGTGGCCGCGGTGGCGGGCGGGGGGTCGGTGGAGCAGCCCCCGGCCCCCGAGCCCGCCTGCCCCGTGTGCCTGTGGCGGCGGCAGAGCAAAGAGCTGCGCCTGGAGAGCATCAAGTCGCAGATCCTGAGCAAGCTGCGGCTGAAGGAAGCGCCCAACATCACCCGGGAGGTGGTGAAGCAGCTGCTGCCCAAGGCCCCCCCGCTGCAGCAGCTCCTGGACCTCCACGACTTCCAGGGGGACTCGCTGCAGCACGACGAGTACCTGGAGGAGGACGAGTACCACGCCACCACCGAGACCGTCATCAGCATGGCCCAGGAAAGTCAGTGCCGCCCTTTGTTCCGCTGCAAACTTCGCCGCAGGACTCCCCCCCCCCGGCCCCGGGCCCCCAGCCCCGGCACGGAGCCCCCCCCCCCCCCGCTCCGCTCCCGGGTCCCGCTGCCCTCCTCGGTGCTCGGTACCGATGGTCCCGAGGGGCGCCCCGTCCTCACCGAGCCCCCCCCGGTGATCCCCGAGTCCCTCCCGGGGGTTCTCGACTCCTCTCGGGGGTCCCTGAGCCTTCTCCGGGGGCCACCGAGTCCCTCCCGGGGGTCCTTGAGTCCTTTTGGGGGTTCTGAGTCCCTGTCGGGGCTCCCTGAGCCTCCTCCGGGGGGTCCGTGAGTCCTTTCGGGGGTCCCTGAGTCCCTCTCGAGGGTTCCTGAGCCTCCTCCGGGGGTCTCTGAGCTTCTCCCGGGGGTCCCCGAGTCCCTCTCCGGGTCCATGAGCTCATCATGAGGGTCCCTGAATCCTCTCGGGGGTCCCCGAGCCCCCTTCGGGCCCTTCAGGTTCCCCCCAGTCCGTGCGGGTCCCGCGGGGCCGCTTCGTGTTTGCGGGGACAACGAGGGGACAGCGAGGGGACAAGGAGGGGACAGCGCCGGGAACTGGGACTGGAGAGGGGCCCCGAGCTGGGGAGCGGAGCTGGAACGGGGGACTGGGAACGGGGACAGGCTGGGGACACTGGGGAGGTGGCACTGGGGACTGGGATCTAGAAGCTGGGACTGGGGACAGAGGACTGGGAGATGGCACCAGGGACTGGGACTGGAGACTGGGAGCCGGTTGTGAGTGCTGGGAGTTGTTACTGGGAGCTGAGACTGGGGACTGGGGACATAGAGCTGGGACTGGGGACTGGGATCTGGTACTGGGAGCTGGTTCTGAGTGCTGGGAGCTGGGACTGGGAGCTGGGACTGGGGACTGGGACTGGGGACAGGGCACTGGGAACGGGACCTGGGACTGGGAACCAGGAGCTGGCACAGAGCGCTGGGGTTGGGGACTGAGGGCTGACACTGGGACTGGGAGCTGGGACTGGGAGCTGGGACTGGCACTGGGACTGGGAACACAGGACTGGGAACACAGGACTGGGGACACAGGACTGGGGACACAGGACTGGGGACACAGGACTGGGAGCTGGGACTGGGAACACAGGACTGGGAACACAGGACTGGGGACACAGAACTGGGAGCTGGTTCTGAGTGCCGGGAGTGGGGACTGGAAGCTGGCACTGGGAGATGGGACAGGGGACTGGGGACACAGAGCTGGGACTGGGCACAGGCGCTGGGAGCTGGCAGCAGCACCCGGCCCAGCGCTGGGACCTGGCTGGGGACTGGGATGAGGAACTGGGGACTGGGATTGGGACTGGGAACTGAGACTGGGGACTGGGGAGTGGGACTGGGACGGGGAAGACACTGGGGAGTGGGAACTGGGGACTGGGACTGGGGACTGAGACTGGGACTGGGAGCTCAGACTGGGAACTGAGACTGGGAATGGAGAAAGGGCACTGGGACCTGGGACTGGGACTGGGAACTGAGACAGGAGACTGAAACTGGGAACTGGGACTGGGACTGGGACTGGGACTGGGACTGAAACCAGGAACTGGGACTGGGACTGGGACTGGGACTGGGGACTGGGGACTGGGGACTGGGACTGGGGACTGGGGACTGGGACTGGGACTGGGACTGGGGACTGGGACTGGGACTGGGACTGGGACTGGGGACTGGGACTGGGGACTGGGGACTGGGGACTGGGACTGGGACTGGGGACTGGGGACTGGGGACTGGGGACTGGGAACTGGGGACTGGGACTGGGGACTGGGAACTGGGGACTGGGACTGGGGACTGGGAACTGGGACTGATACCGGGAACTGGGACTGGGACTGGGACTGGGACTGGGGACTGGGGACTGGGACTGGGACTGGGGACTGGGACTGGGGACTGGGACTGGGACTGGGGACTGGGACTGGGGACTGGGACTGGGACTGGGACTGGGACTGGGGACTGGGACTGGGGACTGGGAACTGGGACTGGGGACTGGGACTGGGGACTGGGACTGGGGTCTGGGACTGGGGACTGGGGACTGGGACTGGGGACTGGGGACTGGGACTGGGGACTGGGACTGGGGACTGGGACTGGGACTGGGAGCTCAGACTGGGAACTGAGACTGGGAATGGAGAAAGGGCACTGGAACCTGGGACTGGGACTGGGAACTGAGACAGGAGACTGAAACTGGGAACTGGGACTGGGACTGGGACTGGGGACTGGGACTGGCACTGGGACTGGGGACTGGGACTGGGACTGGGGACTGGGACTGGGGACTGGGACTGGGGACTGGGGACTGGGACTGGGGACTGGGGACTGGGACTGGGACTGGGGACTGGGGACTGGGGACTGGGGACTGGGACTGGGGACTGGGACTGGGACTGGGAACTGAGACAGGAGACTGAAACTGGGAACTGGGACTGGGGACTGGGACTGGGACTGGGACTGGGGACTGGGACTGGGACTGGGGACTGGGACTGGGGACTGGGACTGGGGACTGGGGACTGGGGACTGGGACTGGGGACTGGGGACTGGGACTGGGACTGGGGACTGGGGACTGGGGACTGGGGACTGGGACTGGGGACTGGGACTGGGACTGGGAACTGAGACAGGAGACTGAAACTGGGAACTGGGACTGGGGACTGGGACTGGGACTGGGACTGGGGACTGGGACTGGGACTGGGGACTGGGACTGGGGACTGGGACTGGGGACTGGGGACTGGGGACTGGGACTGGGGACTGGGGACTGGGACTGGGACTGGGGACTGGGGACTGGGGACTGGGGACTGGGGACTGGGGACTGGGACTGGGGACTGGGACTGGGGACTGGGACTGGGGACTGGGGACTGGGACTGGGACTGGGGACTGGGGACTGGGGACTGGGGACTGGGGACTGGGGACTGGGACTGGGGACTGGGACTGGGGACTGGGACTGGGACTGGGAACTGAGACAGGAGACTGAAACTGGGAACTGGGACTGGGGACTGGGACTGGGACTGGGAACTGGGACTGGGGACTGGGACTGGGACTGGGACTGGGGACTGGGACTGGGGACTGGGACTGGGAACTGAGACAGGAGACTGAAACCAGGAACTGGGACTGGGGACTGGGACTGGGACTGGGGACTGGGACTGGGACTGGGACTGGGACTGGGACTGGGAGTTGGCAGCAGGGACCGTGAGCGGTCACTGCGAGCTGGGAGCTGGCACCGGGCACTGGGGACCTGGGCACTGTCACCGGGCACTGTCCCCGCTCAGCAGCGCCACTGGGACCTGGCACTGGGCGCCGGGAGCAAACTGGGGACACGGGGCAGGTGGCACACGGTGACCTGGGTGACAGCAGGGTGACAATAGGGTGACAGCAAAGTGACAAACAGGGTGACAAAGAGGGTCACACCAGGGTGACAGCAGGGTGACTAACAGGGTGACAGCAGGGTGACTCACAGGGTGATGGTGACAGCAGGGTGACAAACAGGGTAGCAGGGTGACGTCAGGGTGACTAACAGGGTGGCAGCAGGGTGACGGCGAGGCCACAGCAGGGTGACAGCAGGTTGATGGTGACATCGGGGTGACAAACAGGGTGACAAACAAGGTGAGAGTGACAGCAGGGTGACAGCAGGGTGACAAACAGGGTTGTGATGACAGCAGGGTGACATGGGGGTGACATCAGGGTGACATCGAGGTGACAAAGGGGGTGACGGTGACATCAGGGCCCTGCTGGGGCCAGCCCGGCCCAGCCAGGGGGTCCCAGGGGGTCCCCACGGGGACTCGCCCGTGCCCGGCCCCGCCCCCCCCGTGCCTCAGTTTCCCCCGGGCTTTCTCCACCTGCTCCCGGGCGGGACCCCCGGGGGGGGGGAGCGGAAGGGAGGGAGGGGCGAGGCGCTGCCGCCCCCTCCCCGAATTTCCTTCCCAGGCATTAAATGCGCTCGGGCGGCTTTGAAATTTTATTACCCATAAAATTGACGACACGCTGGGGTTTTCCTCCCCGGGCCTCGGGCCCCCCCTCCCCGCCCCTTTGGCAGCTCGGGGCCCCCCAAAATAAAGGGCAGAGCCCCCTCCCCTCCTCCCGGGGGTCCCGCGGGTCCGGATGCACCCGAGGAGGGGAGGAGAAAGGGGAGGGGGCTTCTCTCCGTTATTATTTTGATTTTTTTTTCCTTTTTTCCCCGCTCTGGGCTCGACCCCCCCGGGCAATTCGGGGTTTTTATGGTTCCTGAACAGAAGGAGGGGAAGGCGCTTTATGGGCCATAAAGCTCTCGGGTTCCCCGGAGCCGCGAGGGTTAATTGGCTCCGAGCCCCCCCCCCCGAGGGGCCACCCGTGACCCCCGCGACCCCCGGGGGGGGTGGGGGAGATTAATGAGGCCCTTTTGGGGGGGGGGGGTCCGGGGGGGCTCAAGGTCAGCGGGACGCGGGGACAGCGACACAAGGACACAGGGACGGACAGAGGACACAGGGACGGACACAGGGACGGACAGGGGGACACAGGGACGGACAGAGGACAGAGGGACGGACAGGGGACACAGGGACGGACAGGGGGACACAGGGACGGACACAGGGACGGACACAGGGACGGACAGGAGGACACAGGGACGGACATGGGGACACAGGGACGGACAGGGGGACACGGGGACGGACATGGGGACACAGGGACGGACAGGGGGACACAGGGACGGACACAGGGACGGACAGAGGACACGGGGACGGACAGGGGACACGGGGACGGACAGGGGGACAGAGGGACGGACATGAGGACACAGGGATGGACACAGGGACGGACAGGGGGACACAGGGACAGACATGAGGACAGAGGGACGGACAGGGGACACAGGGACGGACAGGGGGACACGGGGACGGACACGGGGACACAGGGACAGACAGGGGGACACAGGGACGGACACAAGGACACAGGGACGGATGTGAGGACACAGGGACGGACAGGGGGACACAGGGACGGACACGGGGACGGACAGGGGGACACAGGGACGGACGGGGGACACAGGGACGGACACAAGGACGGACAGGGGGACACAGGGACAGACAGGGGGACACAGGGACGGACACAGGGACGGACAGGGGGACACAGGGACGGACATGAGGACACAGGGACGGACAGGGGGACACAGGGACAGACAGGGGGACACAGGGACGGACACAGGGACAGACAGGGGGACACAGGGACGGACACGAGGACACAGGGACGGACAGGGGGACACAGGGACGGACAGGGGGACACAAGGACAGACAGGGGGACACAGGGACGGACACAGGGACGGACAGGGGGACACAGGGACGGACAGGGGGACACAGGGACGGACAGGGGGACACCGCGGGCGGGGCGCGGGCAGCGCTCGGGGGGCCCCGAATGCCGAACAAAGAGCGGGGGGGGCTCCGGGGCCGCCCCCGCCCCGCCCGGCCCCAGCTGTGCCCGGTGTCCCGGTAACCTTTATCCCCCGTTGCCATGGAGACGGGAGGAGCATCCTGGCAACGCCCCCCCCCCCCCCCCCAGCCAGACCCCCCCCCCTCACCGAGCCCGGGGTCCCCCGGGATGGGCAGAGAGACCCCCGGGATGGGGGGGACACCAAGGAGGGGCCTGGGGGGCTTCTGGAGACCCCAAATCCTCACCTGGAACCCCAAAAATCCTCATCTGGAACCCCCCAAAATCCCCACCTAGACACCCCCCCAAATCCCCACTCGGAGTCCCCTCCAAATTCCCACCTAGAGCCCCCCAAAATCCTCACCTGGAACCCCCCTAAATCTTCACCTGGAGTCCCCCGAAATCCCCACATGGAGACCCCAAAAATTCCCACGCGGAGCCCCCCCCAAAATCCCACCTGAAACCCCCAAATCCCCACCTGGAACCCCCCAAATTCCAACCTGGAACCCTCCCCATAAATTCTCACCTGGCGCCCCCAAATCCCACCTGGAGCCCCCAGATCCCCACCTGGAACCCCCAAATTCCAACCTGGAACCCCCAAATCCCCACCCGAAGCCCCCAAATCCCACCTGGAGCCCCCCAGGTCCCCCCCAGCACCCACCGGCCCCGCACCCCCGGGTGCCAACCCCCCCCCTCAGCTTCTCCGGGGGTGTTTGGGGGGTCCCCGCCGCCCCCCGCCCCATTTGGGGGGGGGTCCCCGCCGCCCCCCGCCCCATTTGCGACATTGGCGCTGTCGCGACCCCCGCGGGGCCGGCGCACAAATGGCCGCGGCTGCAGCTGGGGGTGATTAAACCTGACCAGGCCGGGGGGGGCAAATTCCCACCTCAATTCGAGCCAGATGTGGGGCCGGGGGTGCTCGGGGGACCCCCGGGCCGGGGGGTGCTCGGGGGGGGTCACCGGGTTCGTCACCTCCCGGTTTTGGGGGGCTGCGGGAGCCCCCCGAGGCGTGGGATGTGTGGGGTTTGGGGGGTGGGAGACGCAGCGCTCTGGGACCCCCACACAGGTCGGGACCCCCGCCCCATTTGGGACCCCCCCCCCCACGCGGGGCCGTGGGTCAGGGGGCGACCCCCGGGCCGGGCTCTGACCCGACCTTCACCTCCCGGCAGGGGCTGCCCCGACCCCGCCGCTCTCGGGGGTCCCGGGATGGGGCTGGGGGGTCCCAGAGAGGGGCTCGGGGGTCCCGGTGTGGGGCTGGGGATTCCAGAGAGGGGCTTGGGGTCTTGGCATGGGCCTGGGGGGTCCCAGAGAGGGGCTCGGGGGTCCCAGAGTGCGGTTCAGGGGTCCCAGAGTGCAACTCGGGGGTCCCAGTGTGGGGCTGGGGATTCCAGAGGGGGTCCGGGGGGGGGTCCCAGAGAGGGTCTTGGGTTCCCACAAGGGGCTCAGGGGTCCCAGAGTGTGGTTCAGGGGTCTCGTCATGGGGCCTGAGGGGGTCCCAGAGAGGGTCTCAGGTCCCCACAAGGGGCTCGGGGGTCCCAGAGTGCGGTTCAGGGGTCTCAGAGTGAGGCTTGGGGGTCCCATCATGTGGCTCTGGGGTCCTGGTGCAGGTCTGGGGGATCCCCGAGAGGGTCTCAGGTCCCGGTGTGGGGTCTGGGGGATCCCATAGAGGGTCTCGGGTCCCTGAATGGGGCTGGGGGGGATCCCAGAGGGGGTCTCAGGTCCCAGAGTGCGGCTCAGGGGTCCCAGAGTGCGGTTCAGGGCTCGGGGGTCCCGGTGTGGGGTCGGGGTGACCCCGCAGCGAGTCCTGCCTGTCCCCAAGTGTGGTTTGGGGGTCCCACCGATGCCCCCAGTCCCACCCTGACCCCTCCTGACCCCACAGCGAGCCCTGAAGCGCCGTTTGGGGGTCCCACCGAGGGTTCTAAGCCCACCCTGACCCCTCCTCTCCCTCCTGACCCCACAGCGAGCCCTGAAGCGCGGTTTGGGGGTCCCACCGAGGGTTCTAAGCCCACCCTGACCCCTCCTGACTCCACAGTGAGTCCTGCCTGTCCCAGATCACCGTTTGGGGGATCCCACCTGGGGTCCCAATCCCACCCTGACCCCTCCTCTCCCTCCTGACCCCACAGCGAGCCCTGAAGCGCGGTTTGGGGGTCCCACCGAGGGTTCTAAGCCCACCCTGACCCCTCCTGACCCCACAGCGAGCCCTGAAGCGCGCTTTGGGGGTCCCACCGAGGGTTCTAAGCCCACCCTGACCCCTCCTCTCCCTCCTCGCCCCGCAGCCGACCCGGTGGTGCAGATCGAGGGCAACCCGCACTGCTGCTTCTTCAACTTCAGCCCCAAGATCATGTTCACCAAGGTGGTGAAGGCGCAGCTGTGGGTGTACCTGCGGCCGGTGCAGCACACCTCCACCGTGTACCTGCAGATCCTGCGCCTCAAGCCCGTCACGGACGAGGGCAGCCGCCACATCCGCATCCGCTCGCTCAAGATCGAGCTCAACTCGCGCGCCGGCCACTGGCAGAGCATCGACTTCAAGCACGTCCTGCAGAACTGGTTCAAGCAGCCCCACAACAACTGGGGCATCGAGATCAACGCCTTCGACCCCAACGGCAACGACCTGGCCGTCACCTCGCTGGGGCCCGGCGCCGAGGGGCTGGTGGGTGGCGCTGGCACTGCCAGGGGGCACAGAGGGGCTGGGGGGTGGCACTGCCAGGGGGCACCGAGGGGCTGGGGGGTGGCACTGGCACTGCCAGGGGGCACAGAGGGGCTGGGGGGTGGCACTGCCAGGGGGCACAGAGGGGCTGGGGGGTGGCGCTGGCACTGCCAGGGGGCACCGAGGGGCTGGGGGGTGGCGCTGGCACTGCCAGGGGGCACAGAGGGGCTGGGGGGTGGCACTGCCTGAGGGGCTCAAGGTGTTCCCAAAGGGGCTGGTGGGTGGCACTGGCACTGCCAGGGGGCACAGAGGGGCTGGGGGGTGGCACTGGGAGACATGGGGGGGTTAGGGGTGTCCTCAGAGGGGCACAGAGGGGCACTGGGTGGTTGGCACCGCCCTTGTTCAGGGTGTCCCCAAAGAGGCTGGTGGGTGGCACTGCCAGGGGGCACAGGGTGTCCCCAGAGAGGCTGGTGGGTGGCACTGCCAGGGGGCACAGGGTGTCCCCAGAGGGGCTGGTGGGTGGCACTGCCAGGGGGCACAGGGGGTTTGGGGTGTCCCCAGAGGGGCTGGTGGGTGGCACTGGGAGACACGGTGGGGTTGGGGTGTGCCCAGAGGGGCACAGAGGGACTGGTGCCTCAGTTCCTGGGGGGACAGCGTGTTTGGGGTGTCCCCAAAGGGGCTGGCGGGTGGCACTGCCAGGGGGGTACAGGGTGTTTGGGGTGACCCCAGTGGGTGGCACTGCCCAAGCGGACAGCAGGTTTGGGATGTCCCCAAAGGGGCTCGTGGGTGGCACTGCCCAGGGGGCATGGGGGGCTCAGGGTGTCCCCAAAGGGGCTCCTGGGTGGCACTGCCCCCCGGTTCAGGGTGTCCCCAGAGGGCACTGAGTGGATGGTGGGGTGGCTCTGGAGGCAGGGGATGAGGCTGGGGGGCAGTGACAGCTCCGAGGGGTGGTGGCAGTTTTAGGGATGATGATCACAGGTTGTGGGGACAGTGACGGTTCTGTGGGGCTGGTGACAGCCTGGAGGTCACAGGTGTGGGTGGCAGTGACGGCTCTGTGGGGCTGGGGACATCTCGATAGACTGATGGCAGTTCCACGGGGCTGGTGGCAGTTCTGTGGGGACACTGCCACCTCCATGAGGCACAGCACAGCTGGGCTGGACGGAGCAGTGTGCAGTGGGGATGGTGTGTCACCATTGTCCTCACCATTGTCCCCTGTGTCCCCTCACCACTCTCCCCTCGACACTGTCCTGTGTCCCTCACTGCTGTCCCCTCGTCACTGTCCCTTGTGTCTCCTCACCACTGTCCCTGTCCCCTGCGTCCCTTCCCGGCTGTCCCTGTCCCCTCACTGCTGTCCCCCGTGTCTGCTCCTGGCCGTCGCTGTCCCCTCACCACTGTCCATGTCCCCTCACATCTGTCCCTTCACCACTGTCCGTATTCCCTCACTGCTGTCCCCTGTGTCCCCTCCTGCCTGTCCCCCCTGTCCTCTCCCTGCTGTCCCTGTCCCCTCGTGTCTGTCCCCTCGCTTCTGTCCCCTGTGTCCCCTCTCGGCTGTCCCTGATCCCTCCTGGCTGTCCCTGTCTCCTCATCCCTTTCCCTATCCCCTCATGGTTGTCCCCTCACCACTGTCCCCTCACTGCTATCCCTGTCCCCTCCCGTGTGTCCCTGTCCCCTCACCACTGTCCCCTCACTGCTGTCCCTGTCTGCTCCCATCCGTCCCTGTCCCCTCCCTGCTATCCCCGTGTCCCCTCCTCGCTGTCCCTGTCCCCTCACCCCTATCCCTTGTGTCCCCTCCTTGCTGTCCCTGTCCCTTCACTTCTGTCCCTGTCTCCTCACTACCGTCCCCTCACTGCTGTCCCCCTTGTCCCCTCCTGGCTGTCCCTGTCCCCTCACCCCTGTCCCTGTCCCTTCCCGGCTGTTCCCCGTGTCCCCTCCCTTGGTCCCTGTCCCCTCCTGGCTGTTCCTGTCCCCTCCCTGCTATCCCCGTGTCCCCTCCCTTGGTCCCTGTCCCCTCCTGGCTGTTCCTGTCCCCTCCCTGCTATCCCCGTGTCCCCTCCCTTGGTCCCTGTCCCCTGTGTCCGTCCCTGTCCCTTCCTGGCTGTCCCTGTCCCCTCCCTTGGTCCCTGTCCCCTGTGTCCGTCCCTGTCCCTTCCTGGCTGTCCCTGTCCCCTCCCTTGGTCCCTGTCCCCTGTGTCCGTCCCTGTCCCTTCCCGGCTGTCCCTGTCCCCTCCCTTGGTCCCTGTCCCCTCTCCCCTGTGTCCGTCCCTGTCCCCTCTGTCCGTCCCTGTCCCCTCCCTTGGTCCCTGTCCCCTGTGTCGGTCCCTGTCCCCAGCACCCGTTCATGGAGCTGCGCGTCCTGGAGAACAACAAGCGCTCCCGGCGGAACCTGGGGCTGGACTGCGACGAGCACTCGACGGAGTCGCGCTGCTGCCGCTACCCGCTCACCGTGGACTTCGAGGCGTTCGGCTGGGACTGGATCATCGCCCCCAAGCGCTACAAGGCCAACTACTGCTCGGGCCAGTGCGAGTACATGTTCATGCAGAAGTACCCGCACACGCACCTGGTGCAGCAGGCCAACCCGCGCGGCTCGGCCGGGCCCTGCTGCACGCCCACCAAGATGTCCCCCATCAACATGCTCTACTTCAACGACAAGCAGCAGATCATCTACGGCAAGATCCCCGGCATGGTGGTGGATCGCTGCGGCTGCTCCTAGAGCCGCGCCGCCTCCCTCGCCTGCGCTGCCCCGGCCCGCCGAGCCCCGCTGCCCCCGCGGCCTCCGCTGCATTTTTTCCGCTCTTTTTTTTTTTTTTTTGCGGTTTTTTTTTTTTTTTTTTTCATTTTGTTGTTGGTTCGGGGCGGGGCGGGAAGCGCAAAGTGACAAAGGCCAAGCGTTGAAATCGGTTTGGATGGTGGAGGAGAGAGGAGGAGGAGGAGGAGGAGGAGGAGGAGCAGCGAGCCCGCGATCCCACGCGCATTGTGCAATAAAAGCGACCGGACGGAGAAGGGAACGGGGAGGGGGCACCGGGACCCCCAGGCCGCGGTGGCGACACGGGGACACGGCGGGGACACGGCCCCGGGTGGCGGGGAGAGCCGAGCCCAGCGGGGAGAGCAGCAGCACCGCGAGGAGGAGGAGGAGGATGAGGAGGATGAGGAAGAGCAGCGAGCGCACCCCGCGTCTCCCCGCGCTCCTGGAGCAGCGCTGGTGACACCGCTGGTGACACCGAGGGGAGGGGGCGACCCCGGACCTCGCTGCGGCCGCGGGGCCCCCGGCACCGGGAGGAATCCGCCTCCCTTCTTTAATTTATTTATTTATTAATCGCCCTCCCGGCCGGCGCTCGCCCCGCTCCCTCCGCGGGGACCCCCGGGGACCCCCGGGCACGGAGCGGAGCCTCGGGCCGGCCTTGGCCCGCGGCCCTGGCACCGGCCCCGCTCCGCCGGGGGGCGAGGGCGGCCCGGGGGTCACCCGGAGGCGACACCAGAATTGCTGGGAGGCTCCGGCTGGGGCCGAAATTCCGCTTACGCCGCACGTTCGCCTCGCGCTGCCCTCGGAGGGTTTTGGGTTTGTTTCTTTTCTTTTTTTGTGTTTTTATTTTTCTTTTTCCCCCCCCCTGTTGTTTGTGTTTGTTTCACGTGAGAACGAACCCCCCGCGCGTCCCGCGGTTCCCTCCCGGCCCCGGGCGATGCGGGCGGGAGCGGAGGAGGCGCCGGGACCCGGGAGCGGCCCCCGCGGCCCCCCCAGCACTTAACCCGGGAGCGGCCCCGGCCCGGGGGGCTCCGGCCCCGCAGCACTTAGGGGGACACCGGGGCCACTCGGGATCTTTAGCACTTGTCGCGACAGCTCCGTGACAGCCCCGCAGCGCTCACGGCGCCGAGGGGACCCCCCCGGACACCCCCGGACCCCCATCCTGGCGCCGCAGCACTTAAGGGGCCCCTCGTGCCAGGCCGGTGTCACCACCCGGTGTCACCGCCCGATGGCACAGCCCGGTGGCACCGCCCGGTGGCACCGCTCGGTGTCACTGCCCGGTGTCACAGCCCGGTGGCACTACCAGTGTCACAGCCTGGTGGCACCGCCCTGGTGGCGCCGGAGCGAGGGGACTGGGATGGGGACAGCCAGGAAGGGGAGGGGGAGGTCCCGCAGACCCCAAAAGGGGCACAGCCTGGTCCGGTGGTCGCCAAGCCCTTCGTGGGGACCTCCAGACCCTCATGGTGACCACCAGAGCTTCATGGGGACCACCAGACCCTCATGGTGACCTCCAGCCCCTCGTGGTGACCACCAGACCCTCATGGTGACCTCCAGCCCCTCGTGGTGGCCAGTCCGGGCTCGGGGCTCCCCCCGTCGGTGCCCGGGGGGCTCCGGGGCTGAGGGGGGCAGGGACCCCCCCCGTGCCCACCGGGAAAGGTCCAGAACCGCCGGGAGGGGCCCTGGAGCCCCAAACCCGCGGGGCCGCACCCCAAAAACCCCGCGGGGCCCCGGGGCTGCCACGGGCGGGGGGCACAAAGGGGACAGGATGGGGAGGGCGGGCACTGGGACCAGTCAGAGCTGGAAACTGGGACCAGTCAGAGCTGGGCACTGGGACCAGTTACCCTCAGGTACTGGGACCAGTTCAGGACTGGGCACCGGAACCCACCGGCTCCAGGCACTGGGACCAGTCAGAGCTGCAAACTGGGACCAGTTACCTCTGGGCACTGCACCGGTCACCCCAGTGGGCAGCACTGGGACCAGTACCTGGGGGTAACTGGTCCCAGTACCCAGTGCTGACTGGTCCCAGTGCTCGGGAATAACCGGTCCCAGTGCCTGGGACTGACTGGTCCCAGTATAGACACTGACTGGTCCCAGTACTGGCTCTAACTGGTCCCAGTACCCAACACTGACTGGTCCCAGTATGGGCACTGACTGGTCCCAGTGTCCGGGACTGACTGGTTCCAGTGCTGACTGGTTCCAGTATGGGCTCTAACTGGTCCCAGTACCTGGGGGGTAAATGGTCCCAGTACCCAACACTGACTGGTCCCAGTGCCCAGGACCAACTGGTTCCAGTATGGGCACTGACTGGTCCCAGTACCAGGCACTGACTGGTCCCAGTATGGGCTCTAACTGGTCCCAGTATGGGCTCTAACTGGTCCCAGTGCCCAACACTGACTGGTCCCAGTTCCCAACACTGACTGGTCCCAGTACCAGGCACTGACTGGTCCCAGTTCCCAACACTGACTGGTCCCAGTATGGGCTCTAACTGGTCCCACTATGGGCTCTAACTGGTCCCAGTTCCCAACACTGACTGGTCCCAGTATGGGCTCTAACTGGTCCCACTATGGGCTCTAACTGGTCCCAGTTCCCAACACTGACTGGTCCCACTATGGGCTCTAACTGGTCCCAGTTCCCAACACTGACTGGTTCCAGTATGGGCTCTAACTGGTCCCAGTACCTGGGGGGTAAATGGTCCCAGTACCCAACACTGACTGGTCCCAGTGCCCAGGACCAACTGGTTCCAGTATGGGCACTGACTGGTCCCAGTACCAGGCACTGACTGGTCCCAGTGCCCAACACTGACTGGTCCCAGTTCCCAACACTGACTGGTCCCAGTATGGGCTCTAACTGGTCCCAGTTCCCAACACTGACTGGTCCCAGCTCCCAACACTGACTGGTTCCAGTATGGGCTCTAACTGGTCCCAGTTCCCAACACTGACTGGTCCCAGTATGGGCTCTAACTGGTCCCAGTTCCCGGGACCGACTGGTGCCACAGGCAGGGGGTGCTGGGGGGGTGTGGCGGCCCCCCCGAGTATGTGATTATTCTAATTATTCTAATTAATTATTGGAATGGTTTCCCGCTCCCGGGCTGTGCTGCCGCCCCAGGTTCCTTTTCCGTTGGTCCGTCCGTTGTTCCGTCCCTCGTTCTGTGGCTCCGGGGGGGGGTCCCGGGGGAGGGGGGGGCGGGGCCGAACTCAGCACTTGAACAGCAAAAATATAAAAAAGAAAGAATAAAAAAAAAAAAAAATTCCCAAAAAAAAAATTAAAAATGTTTTTTAAAAAATAGAGAAATAATCTGAAAGTTCCGAGGTTTCAGGCCATGTGTCCCCTCATTGTCACCTTTGTCACCTACAGGGGGGGTGGGGGAAGGATTTGGGCTCTGGAAGGTTCCAGAGGGGACCTTAGGGTGACATCGAGGGGACAGGGGACACCCCAGGCTGGCACGGGGACAATGCCACCACTGCTGACCCTGGGTCCTTGGGGACATGGGGACATTGGGGACATTTGGGGTCCTGGCACAGCCCCTTGGCTGTAAAAGGGGATTTTAAAAGGGGATTTTAAATTTTGAATGGGGGATTTTAGGGGAGGATTTTAATGGGATTTTTAAAGGGGAATTTTAATGGGGGAGGATTTTAAGGGGGGATTTTAAAAGGGGAATTTAAGGGAGGATTTTAAGGGGGGATTTTAAAAGGGGAATTTAAGGGAGGATTTTAAGGGGGGATTTTTAATGGGGGAGGATTTAAAAGGGGAATTTAAGGGGGGATTTTAAGGGGGGATTTTTAATGGGGGAGGATTTTAAAGGGGGAATTTAAGGGGGGATTTAAAAGGGGAATTGAAGGGGGGATTTTTAATGGGGGAGGATTTTAAGGGGGAATTGAAGGGGGGATTTTACGAGCGGCCCCAGGAGCCGGCCCTTTATGGAGCCTCATTAGGGGCTGCAGCTATGCCGGGAATGTCCCCTGGCTAATCAGGGCTGAGGGGACAGCGAGGTGTCACCGAGGGGAGGGGGACACTGGGCAGGGGAGGGCACAGGGTGGGCAGGGACCCCCGGTGTCCAAGCAGGGACTGGACACAAGGCCTGGACACAGGGACGTGGCTCCAGTGGGCTCTGCTGGGTTGGTGGCCCTGTGGTCTCCGGCCATGTCCCCAATGTCCACTCCGGCCATGTCCCCAGTGTCACCTGCGGCCATGTCCCCAATGTCCCCTCTGTCCACTCCAGCTGGATCCTCCAGGACACCTCTGAGGCCTCCCCATGCAGGCCTGGTCACCTCCGAGTGACCACAGTGACCACTGTCCCTGTCCCCACAGTGACCGCTGTCCCTGTCCCCACAGTGACCCCTGTCCCTGTCCCCACAGTGACCACTGTCCCTGTCCCCACAGTGACCGCTGTCCCTGTCCCCACAGTGACCCCTGTCCCTGTCCCCAGAGTGACCGCTGTCCCTGTCCCCACAGTGACCCCTGTCCCTGTCCCCACAGTGACCCCTGTCCTTGTCCCCACAGTGACCCCTGTCCCTGTCCCCAGAGTGACCGCTGTCCCTGTCCCCACAGTGACCCCTGTCCCTGTCCCCACAGTGACCACTGTCCCTGTCCCCAGAGTGACCCCTGTCCCTGTCCCCAGAGTGACCGCTGTCCCTGTCCCCACAGTGACCCCTGTCCCTGTCCCCAGAGTGACCGCTGTCCCTGTCCCCACAGTGACCGCTGTCCCTGTCCTGTCCTGTCCCCTGCAGCCGAGCCTGAGGGGGCACTGGAGGGACTGGGGGGCACTGGGGGGGGATTTTGGTTTTTGTTTCTCCACTCCGAGGACTTGAACGAGCGCTCGCTTTTGTTCTGTTCCACCGTTCCCATTCCCAGCCCTGTTCCCGTTCTCTTGCCCATTCCCATCCCCTTTTCCTGTTCCCATCCCCTTTTCCTGTTCCCATCCCCTTTCCCCATTCCCCTTTCCCGTGCCCCTTTTCCTGTTCCCATTCCCCTTTCCCGTGCCCCTTCTTCCTTTCCCCATTCCCCTTCTCCTATTCCAGCTCCCCTTCCAGTCCCCATTCCCTTTTCCCTTCTGTGCCCCTTTTCCCGTTCCCTTTTTCCCATTTCTGTTCCCATGCCCATTCCCCTTTCCCTTTTCCCCATTCCCCTTTTCCCATTCCCCTTTCCCTGTTCCCTTTCCCCACTCCCATTCCCCCTTCCCATTCTTGTTCCTTTTTCCCATTCCCACTCCCCTTTTCCTTTTTCCCATCCCCATTTTCCCTTTCCCTGTTCCCCTTTCCCCATTCCCGTTCCTGCTCCCCTTGTCCTGTTCTCATTCCCCTTCCCCATTCCCTTTTCCCACTCCCAATCCCCTTTCCCCCTTTCTCCTTTTCTCATTCCCACTCCCCTTCGCTCCTTTCCCCATTCCCCTTTTTCCTATTCTTATTCCCCCTTTCCCCTTTTCCCATTCCTGTTCCCTTTCCCCTTTTTAAGGGGGATTTCTAAAGGGGGAATTTTCCCCTTTTCCTTCCCCCATTCCCATTTTCCCTTTTCTTGTTCCCCTTTCCCCATTCCCATTCCCCAATCCTATTTTCCCTTTTCCCATTCCCCTTTCCCGTTTCCTCTTTCACATTCCCCTTTTCCCATTCCTCTTTTCCCTTTCCCTATTCCCAATCCCCTTTACCCCTTCTCCTTTTCCTCATTCCCATTCCCCATTTCCTTTTTCCCACTCCCATTTCCTTCTCCCCATTCCTGTTCCCCTTTCCCCTTTTCCCGTTCCCATTCCCCGTTCCCCTTTTCTCTTTCCCATTCCTGTTCCCCTTCCCCATTTTCCCTTTCCCCATTCCTCTTTTCCCTTTTCCTATTCCCCCTTCCCTGTTCCCGTTTCCCTTTTCCCATTCCCAATCCTCTTTCCCCATTCTCCTTTTCCATTTCCCCATTCCCATCCCCAATTCCTTTTCCCCATTCCCATTCCCCTTTTCCCCATTCCCTGTTCCCCTTTTCCCATTCCCGTTCCCCTTTCCCCATTCCCATTCCCTGTTCCCCTTTTCCCATTCCCGTTCCCCTTTCCCCATTTCCCTTTTCCCCTTCCCCATTCCCCGTTCCCCTTTCCCCATTCCCATTCCCATCCTGTTCCCCATTCCCCTTTTCCCCTTTCCCCATTCCCGTTCCCTGTTCCCCTTTCCCATTCCTCATTCCCCTTTTCCCCTTTCCCATTCTCCTTTTCCTGTTCCCCATTCCTGTTTCGCTTTCCCCATTCCCATTCCCATCCCTGTTCCCCATTCCCCATTCCCCATTCCCCTTTTCCCCATTCCCATTCCCCTTTCCCCATTCCCGTTCCCTGTTCCCCTTTCCCATTCCCCATTTCCCCTTTCCCCATTCCCATTCCCATTCCCATTCCCCTTTCCCCATTCCCGTTCCCTGTTCCCCTTTCCCATTCCCCATTTCCCTTTTCCCCTTTCCCCATTCCCATTCCCCTTTCCCATTCCCGTTCCCCTTTCCCCATTCCCCTTTTCCTGTTCCCCTTTTCCTGTTCCCATTTCCCCTTTTCCCCATTCCCCTTTTCCCCTTTCCCATTCCCCATTCCCCATTCCCGTTCCCCTTTTCCTGTTCCCATTTCCCCTTTCCCCATTCCCCATTTTCCCATTTTCCCATTTTCCCATTCCCCATTCCCGTTCCCCTTTCCCCCGTTCCCGTTCCCCGCTGCCGGCCCCGCTGCCCTGACCTAGTTCGGAGCCCCGGGGACACAAACGCGGCCCGGGGACATCCGGGGCCACCCACGGCGACAGCGGCCGCGGGCCCGGCGGCGACACGGGCGCTAATGAACGCAATTAACGCAATTAACGCCGGGAACGCGGCCGCGGCCGAGCCCGCCTGGCCCGGGGCCACCGGGAGAGAGCGGCGGCGGCAGCGAGGGGACGGAGAGGGGACCGGGACTGCGGAAAACACCGGGAAAAACGGGATTGAGCACCGGGGATCCATGGGAAACACCGGGAAAAACGGGATTGAGCACCGGGGATTGCTGGGAAACACCGGGAAAAACGGGATTGAGCACCGGGGATTGATGGAAAACACCGGGAAAAACGGGATTGAATGGCGGGGATTGCTGGGAAACACCGGGAAAAACGGGATTGAGCACCGGGGATCCATGGGAAACACCGGGAAAAACGGGATTGAGCACCGGGGATTGCTGGGAAACATCGGGAAAAACGGGATTGAGCACCGGGGATCCATGGAAAACATCGGGAAAAACGGGATTGAGCACCGGGGATCCATGGAAAACACCGGGAAAAACGGGATTGAGCACCGGGGATCCATGGGAAACACCGGGAAAAACGGGATTGAATGGCGGGGATTGCTGGGAAACACCGGGAAAAACGGGATTGAGCACCGGGGATCCATGGGAAGGGAAAAACGGGATTGAGCACCGGGGATTGCTGGGAAACACCGGGAAAAACGGGATTGAGCACCGGGGATTGCTGGGAAACATCGGGAAAAACGGGATTGAGCACCGGGGATTGATGGAAAACACCGGGAAAAACGGGATTGAGCACTGGGGATCCATGGAAAACACCGGGAAAAACGGGATTGACAGCAGGGATTCATGGAAAACACCGGGAAAAACGGGATTTAACAACGGGGATTGCTGGGAAACATCGGGAAAAACGGGATTGAGCACCGGGGATTGATGGAAAACACCGGGAAAAACGGGATTGAATGGCGGGGATTGCTGGGAAACACCGGGAAAAACGGGATTGAGCACCGGGGATCCATGGAAAACATCGGGAAAAACGGGATTGAATGGCGGGGATTGCTGGGAAACATCGGGAAAAACGGGATTGAGCACCGGGGATTGCTGGGAAACACCGGGAAAAACGGGATTGAGCACCGGGGATCCATGGAAAACATCGGGAAAAACGGGATTGAATGGCGGGGATTGTTGGGAAACACCGGGAAAAACGGGATTGAGCACTGGGGATCCATGGAAAACACCGGGAAAAACGGGATTGAGCACCGGGGATTGATGGAAAACACCGGGAAAAACGGGATTGACAGCAGGGATTCATGGAAAACACCGGGAAAAACGGGATTTAACAACGGGGATTGCTGGAAATCACCAGGAAAAACGGGATTAAACACCAGGAAAACCGGGATTTAACATCAGGAATTCCTAGAAAACCGGGATTTAACATCGGGGATTCCTGGAAATCACCGGGAAAAATGGGATTGAACACCAGGAAAACTGCAGGAAAACCGGGATTTAACATCGGGAATTCCTGGAAAACCGGGATTTAACGTCAGGGATTCCCGGAAATCATCGGGGAAAAACGGGATTCAACACCGGGGATTCCTGAAAAAAATCTCAGGAAAATCTGGATAACACCAGGAAAACTGCAGGAATTCCTGGAAAACCTCGGGAAAACCAAGATTGAACACCGGGAAATCCTGGAAAACCGGGATTTAGCACCAGGGATTCCTGGAAAATCTCAGGAAAATCTGGATTTTGCACCGGGGATTCCTGGAAAACACCGGGAAAACCGGGATTGAATATTGGAAAATCCTGGAAAGCCAGGATTTAACATCAGGAATTCCTGGAAAATCTCGGGAAAACTGGGATTGAACACCGGAGATTCCCAGAAATCATCGGGAAAACCGGGATTTGACACCAGGAATTCCTGGAAAATCTGAGGAAAACCTGGATTTAACACCAGGAAAACCTCAAGAACTCCTGGAAAAACTGGATTTAGCACCAGGGATTCCTGAAAAAGGAAAATCTGGATAACGCCAGGAATTCCTGGAAATTCGGGAATTTTAAAGTCTGGATTTTAACATCAGGAAAACTGCAGGAATTGAATTCCTGGAAAATCTCAGGGAAACCTCGAGCAAACCCGGATTTAGGACCAGGAATTCCAGGAAAACCTCAGGAAAAACTGGATTTAACACTGGAAATTCATGAAAAACCTCAGGAAAATCTGGATTTTAACACCAGGAAAACTGCAGGAATTGAATTCCTGGAAAACCTCAGGAAAACCTCGAGCAAACCTGGATTTAAGACCAGGAATTCCTGGAAAACCTCAGGAATACTCCAGGAAAGGAGGGAATTCCCACAGTTCCAGCCCCGCATGCAAACCCCTGGAATAAAACGGGATTTCCTTGGAAAAGGGAAGATTTTTATTGGGAAATGTGGGATGAGGGCAGCGCTGACCCTTCCGAGGGAAAAACCGGGAAAATACAAAAAACCGGGAATACAAAACCTGGGAAAAACCGGGGAAAAAAACGGGGAAAAAACGGAGGATTTTGGGGATGGGAAGGAGCATCCTGGGAATTTCTGAGGTTCCCGAGGATGGGAAATGGAGAATTCCCAAAAAAATAGAATCTCTGGGGCTGGGAATGGCCCCGGAATTCCGGGATGGCCCCGGCCCCGCCGCTCCCACGGCTCCGGGAGGAGATTCCCGAAATTCCAAATCCTGGCAGCTCGAGTCTTCAACAGGGGAAGGGTTCAGGCAAGGCCCACCTGGAAATCCAAGAAATCTCTGGAATTGCTGCTTGGATCTCATGGGAAAATCCCAAAAATCCCACGGGGTTGGGATGGCGTGATTCCCAGGGGAGCTGCTCCGTGAATCCCCCCAAAATCCATGGGAAAACAGCCCAAAATCCATGGGAAAACGGTCACAAATACCTGGAAAAATGGCCACAAGTTCCTGGGGAAGTGGCCACAAATCCCTGGAAAATTAACCCAAAATCCCTGGGAAAACAACCCTAAAATCCCTGGAAAATGAGCCCCAAATCCCTGGGAAAATGGCCACAAATCCCTGGAAAAATAACCCCAAATTCCTGGGAAAACAGCCCCAAAATCCCTGGGAAAATGGCCCCAAATTCATGGAAAACCACCCCAAAATCTCTGGGAAAAGAGCTCCAAATTCCTGGAAAATGAGCCCCAAAATACCTGGAAATACAGCCCCAAATTCATGGAAAAACACCCCAAAATTCCTGGAAAAATAACCCCAAATCCCTGGACAAAGAGCCCCCAAATCCCTGAGAAAATGGCCACAAATCCCTGGAAAAACAACCCCAAAATACCTGGAAAAACAACCTCAAATTCCTTGGAAAAATGGCCCCAAAATCCCTGGAAAAATATCCCAAATTCCTGGGAAAACAGCCCCAAAATCCCTGGAAAAACAGCCCCAAAATCTCTGGAAAAAAACATCCTAAAATCCCTGGAAAAAGAGCTCCCAAATCCCTGGAAAACACCCCCCAAATCCATGGAAAACGCCGACATTTCGGGAATTGTGCCCAGGATTTGGGAACTCCCTCCCTCCCAAGCTCAGCTCCTCCTTTTCCCTTCCATTTTTCAGGAAAAAAATTCAAAAAACTGAGGAGCAAAATCCTCCAAGGAAAGGAGAATTCCCTGGGTGGGGGGTTTGGAAATTCCATGGAAAATCGGGAATGGGGGAAAAGGGAAAAATTCCTGACCTGAGGAGAGGCCGGAGCACCTCAGACGATCCCGAACCTTTCCGCCCTTTTCCGCTTCTTTGCCTGGATTTGGGAAAGGCCCAAAAGAGAGAAAATTCCAGAAATTCCATGAGGAGAATCCCGGGAAAGAGAGGGAGACGGAAGGGGTGGGAATGGGGAAATTTTTGATCCCAAAATGTGGGAAAATCCCGGGATTTGGGGGGGTTTTCCTGAGCAAAAATGGTACAAAACACAGGGAATTCCAAAGCCTGAATTCCTGGCGAAAAGGCCCCAAAATTCCTGGGAAAAAGACCCCAAAATCCCTGGAAAATTGGACCCAAATCCATGGAAAAAACTCCCTAAATCTGTGGAAAATGTGCCCTGAATCCATGGAAAATCCCCCCCAAAATCCCTGGATCTCTCAAGGGTTGGGAATTGGGAGGTGGTTTTGGGGCGAGCCCAGGGATCCCAGGAATTCCTGGCTCCAAATCTTAGGAATTTCCCAGCCCCAAATCCTGGGAATTCCCAGCTCCAAATCCCGGGAATTCCCGACCCCAAATCCTAGGAATTCTTGACCCCAAATCACAGAATTCCTGACCCCAAATCCTGGGAACTCCCAGCCCCAAATCCTGGTAATTCCTGACCCCAAATTCCAGAAATTCCAGCCCCAAATCCCAGCAATTCCTGACCCCAAATCTCAGGAATTCCAGCCCCAAATCTCAGGAATTCCTGACCCCAAATCCCGGCAATTCCTGACCCCAAATCCCAGGAATTCCGGCCCCAAATCCCGGGAATTCCAGCCCCAAATCCTGGCAATTCCTGACCCCAAATCCCAGGAATTCCAGCCCCAAATCCCGGCAATTCCTGACCCCAAATCCCAGAATTCTGGTCCCAAATCCCGGCAATTCCTGACCCCAAATCCCAGAATTCTGGTCCCAAATCCTGGCAATTCCTGACCCCAAATCCCAGGAATTCCGGCCCCAAATCCCGGGAATTCCAGCCCCAAATCCCGGCAATTCCCGACCCCAAATCCCTGAAATATAGCCCCAAATCCTGGGAATTCCTGACCCAAATCCCAGGAATTCCTGACCCCAAATCCTGGGAATTCTTGTCCCCAAATCCTGGGAATTCTTGTCCCCAAATCCCGGAATTCTGACCCCAAATCCCGGGAATTTCCAGCCCCACCTCGGAGTCCTCAGCGGCGCCGGCCCCGGTGACGATCCCGAACCTTTCCTTCCTCTTCTTCAGCTTCTCATCCTCCTCACTCTGGGAACGGGATCGGGAATGGGATCAGGATTGGGAATGTTGGGAATGTTGGGAATGGATCCCTGGGATCCCTCCTGATCCCATTCCAGGGCAGGGAAACATTGCCACTATCCCTGGATGACCCAATTCCCAAAAACCCAAAATCCCCAAAAACCCCAAATTCCCAAAAACCCCAAATTCCCAAAACCTCAATTCCCAAAAACCCCCAATCCCCCAAACCACAAAATTCAAAAAAACCCAAAATTCCCAATAATCCCAACTCCCAATAATCCCAAATCCTAAAATTCCCAAAAACGCAAAATTCCCAAACCCCAAAATTCCAAAACACCCAAACTCAAAATTCCCAAAAAACCCAATCCTCAAAAACCTAAAATTCCCAAAAATCCCAATCCAAAAAAAACCCAAAATTTCAAAACACCCAAACCCCAAAATTCCCCAAAACCCCAATTCCCAATAAACCCAAATTTCAAAAAACCCCAATCCGCAAAACTCCAAAATTCCCAAAAACCCAAACCCCAAAATTCCCAAAAAACCCAATCCTCAAAACCCCAAAATTCCAAAAATCCCAAAATCCAAAATCCCAATTCCCAAAAACCCAAACCCCAAAATTCCCAAAAACCCCAATCCCCAAAATTCCCAAAATATCCCAATTCCCAGAAACCCAAATTCTCAAAAAACCCAACCCGGGGCTGGAAAATTTGGAATTTTGGGATAATCCTGGGGTGGGGAGAGCGCCCTGGCATTCCCAAAAATCCCCAAAATTCCCCAAAATTCCCCAAATTCCCAAATCTCACCTTCTTGGAGAGGGAGGAGACGTTGAGCGCCGAACCTCTGGGCCCTTTCCTTGAGCTTCTCCAGGTTTATCTGGGAAAAGGAAATTTGGGATTTGGGATCCCTGGGACTTCCAAAAATTCCCAAAATTCCTCAGCTCTGGGGGCTTTTCCAGAGGGGCTGATCCTGGGAAAATTCCAGGGGTTTTTTTTGGGGAATTTCGACCCAAAATTCCAACTGAATTCCCAAAATTCCACCCTAAATCCTCAAAATTCCACCCCAATTCCCAACGGAATTCCCAAAATTTCACCCAAATTCCCAAAATTAGATGGGAATTCCCAAAATTCCATGGGAATCCTCCCCCAAATTCCAAAAATTCCACCCAAATTCCCCAAATTCCCATGGGAATCCCCCCAAATTCCACCCAAATTCCCATTGGAATTCCCCAAATTCCACCCAAATTCCCCAAAATTCCACTCAAATTCCCCAAAATTCCACCCAAATTCCCAAATTTCCCATTGGAATTCCCCAAATTCCACCCAAATTCCCCAAATTCCCTGGGAATCCCAGATTTCCTCACCGTGGGTTTGGAGTCTCCTGAGAGCCCTGGAAAAGGAGGAAAATCCCCATCAGGAATTGGCCAAAATTCCCAAATTTCAGCCCAGAACTGGGAGTTCTCAGGAATTCCAGGAAAATCCCAAGCCTGGATTTTTTTGGGATGAGAAATCTCAGAAAAATCCAGGAAAATTTGGGGTTTTTTCCATCAAATCCCAAAATTCCTGCTCCCAGAAATGTGGGAAAAGGGGGATTTGCAATTCCAGGGAATTCCAGAATTTCAGGAATTCCCAAAATTCCCATTCCAGGAATTCTCTCTCCTCACCTTTTGTGGGAATTGTGGCCAAGCCAAACCTGTGGGAATGAAAAAAAAAAGGGAATTAGGGCAGGAATTTTGGGAATTAGGGCCAAAATTCCCATAAATTCCCTTTTCCCAGAGTTCCCCAATCCCAGGGATGAACAATTCCAAAACACCCAAAAATCCCACAAGATTCCCAAAAAAATCCTTCAATTCCCACAAAGTCCTGCAAAATTCCCAATAATTCCTGCAAAATCCCACAAAATCCCAAAAAATTCCTGCAAAATCCCACAAAATCCCTTTTCCCCAAAATTCCCGGATCCCAAGGATTTGGAATCCTCTGGAAATTCCAGCCCAGCCCCTCCAGGCAGGGATCCCATCCCAAATTCCCAAATTTCCTCCCAAAATTCCCAAATTTGCCCCTAAAATTCCCAATGTTCCCCCCAGAATTCACAAATTTCTCCCTCAAATCCCCAAATTTCCCCCCCAAAATTCCCAATTTTCCCCCCAAAATTCCAACATTTCCCCTCAAAATCTCAAATTTCTCCCTCAAATCCCCAAATATCCTTCTAAAATTCCGAAATTTCCTCCAGAATTCCCAATTTTCCCCCCAAAATTCCCAAATTTTCCGTGCTCACCGTGCTGCCCTCGCTGCCTTTTTGCTCTCCAGGCTGACGGGGACGTTGAACCTCTCGGCCCTTTTCTGCATCCTCTGGGAAATGGGGGAAATAAAAAAGGGAATTTTGGGGAATTTACGGCGGGAAATTGGGATTTTCCAGCAAAAAAATTGGGGGTTTTTTTGGAGAAAATTGGGGGTTTTTTTTGGAGAAAATTGGGATTTTCCAGTGGTTTTACCTCCATCTGGGAGATTTCTGAGGAGATTTTCACCACTTTTTTCTCCTGGATCCTGGAAAAAGTTTGGGGAAAAAATCAGGGAATGCTCCAGAGGGATTTGGGATTCCCAAAATTCCCAAAATTTCCCCTTTTCCAGCCCCTCATTCCCCAGGTTTTCCTGGGAATTCTCCTCACTCACACGTCGGGCGACTTCGCCGGCGCCTCCTCCACCTTCACGGCGGCTCCGGCGCCTTGGGCTCCTCCTCCTGAAAATCCATAAAATCCATGAAAATCCATGGGAAATCCAGAAAAAAACCCATAAAATTCATAGAAAATCCATGGAAAATCCATGGGAAATATGAAAAAATCCATGGAAAATCCATGAAAAATCCATAAAAAAAACCATAAAATTCATGGAAAATACGGGAAGTCCATGGAAAATCCATAAAAAACCCATAAAATCCATGGGAAATCCATGGGAAATCCACAGGAAATCCATGGGAAACCCATAAAATCCATGGAAAATCCATGAAAAATCCATTAAAAAACCATAAAATCCATGGAAAATATGGAAAGTCCATGGAAAATCCATAAAAAACCCATAAAATCCATGGGAAATCCATGGGAAATCCATAAAACCCATGGGGAAATCCATAAAAATCCATGGAAAACCCATAAAATCCATGGAAAATATGGGAAATCCATGTGGGAATTCCACATGGGAAAACCATAGGAAATCCATGGAAAGTCCATGGGAAATCCATAAAATCACTGAGAAATCCATGGAAAATCCAGGGAAAAACCTATAAAATCCATGGGAAATCCATGGAAAACCCATAAAATCCATGGGAAATCCATGGACAACCCATCAAATCCATGGGAAATCCATGGAAAATCCATAAAAACCCCATAAAATTAATGGGAAATCCATAAAAAACCATAAAATCCATGGACAATATGGAAAATCCATGGACAATCCATAAAAAACCCATAAAATCCATGAGAAAATCCATGGAAAATCCAGAAAATCCATGGGAAATCAATAAAAAACCCATAAAATCCATGGGAAATCCATGGAAAATCCAGAAAATCCATGGGAAATCAATAAAAACCCCATAAAATTAATGGGAAATCCATAAAAACCCATAAAATCCATGGGAAATCCATGGAAAACCCACAGAAAAGCAGGAGCATCCCAGGCACCAAACCCAACGGATTTAACCCCCAAAAAAGACGGTGAAAATGCAGAAACGATCGAAATTCTGGAATGCTGCCCTCGTTCCCACCCCAAACCCCCCCAGAAAATCGGGATGATCCCCAAAAATCCTCACCTCAATCTCCTCTCCCAGCACGTCCTCCTCGTTGGGCTCCTCCTCAGCTGGGAAACAAAAGCAGGGAAAGGTCAAAATTCTTTGAAATCCCAGGAAAACGAGGATTTTTTGGGGGATTCTGTGGGGTTTTTGGGGGGGTTTTGGGGGGCACCCACCGTGCTCCTCCAGGTAGGCCTGCAGCCGGTGGATCAGGTCCTGCTTGTTGCCCTTGGCCTCCAGGCCCCGCGCCAGGCACTCCTGCTTCAGCTCTGCCAGCTGGGCACGGAGGGGGCACCTCAGGGACCCCCGTAAAGGAGCCCCGGATCCCCCCTCAGGGACCCCCATAAAGGACCCCCAGATCTCCCTCAGGGATCCCCCAAATCCCCCTCAGGACCCCTGCCCAGGACCCCCCCCCCAGGACCCCCTCCCCCAGGACCCCCTCAGACCAATGCCAGGATCCCCTCAGGATCCCCATACAGGAGCCCCCAGATCCCCCTCAGGGGACCCCCATAAAGGACCCCCGGATCCCCCTCAGGGATCCCCCAAATCCCCCTCAGGACCCCTGCCCAGGACCCCCCCCCCAGGACCCCCTCCCCCAGGACCCCCTCAGACCAACGCCAGGATCTCCTCAGGACCCCCCATACAGGAGCCCCCAGGGATCCCCAGATCCCCCTCAGGGACCCCCAGATCCCCTTCAGGACCCCTGCCCAGGACCCCCACCCAGGACCCCCTCAGACCAACGCCAGGACCCCCCATACAGGAGCCCCCAGGGACCCCCTCAGGACCCCCTCAGGGATCCCCCAGATCTCCTCCTCAGGACCCCCACTCAGGACCCCCCTCAGACCAACGCTAGAATCCCCTCAGGACCCCCATACAGGAGCGCCCAGGGACCCCCAGATCCCCCTCAGGGACCCCCAGATCCCCTTCAGGGACCCCCCACCCAGATCCCACCCAGGACCCCCTCAGGGATCCCTCAGGACACCCCATCCAGGAACCCCACATCCCCCTCAGGACCCCCACCCAGGACCCCCACCCAGGACCCCCCTCAGAATCCCCCCAGGGACCCCCACCCGGGATCCCCTCAGGGCCCCATCAAAGTCCCCTCAGGACCCCCACACAGGACCCCCACCCAGATCCCCCTCAGGGACCCCCAGATCCCCCTCAGGACCCTCACCCAGGACCCCCTCAGGGATCCCTCAGGACCCCCCATCCAGGAACCCCCCAAAGGACTCTCAGGGTCCCTTCAGACCCTCAGAGCCCCCCAGGACCCTCTCAGACCCAACTATCCCCTCAGACTCTGAGATCCCCCTCAGGGCCCCCCAGATCTCCCTCAGGACCCCCACCCAGGATCCCCTCAGACCCAAAGATCCCCCAGATCCCCCTCAGGACCCCACCCAGGATCCCCTCAGGACTCCTCAGACCAACTCCACGACCCCCTCAGGGGCCCTCACAGGCCCAAAGATCCTTCTCAGGACTCCTCAGACACCTTGAGATGCCTCCAAATCCCCCTCAGGACCCCCACTCAGGACCCCCTCAGGGACCCCCATATCCCCCTCAGGACCCCCTCAGGGGACCCTCAGAGCCCCCCAGGGTCTGTTCAGACCCTCAGAGCTCCCTCAGAACCCTTCAGAGCCCCCCATATCCCCCTCAGGACCCCCCAAACTCCCCCAGATCCCCCTCAGACCCTCAGAGCCCCCTCAGAGACCCCTCAAAGTCCCCTCAGATCCCCCTCAGACCCCCCCTCAGGGGCCCCTCAGACCCTCAGAATCCCCTCAAAACCCTCCCAGATCCCCCTTAGGACACCTCAAAGTCCCCTCAGACCCTCACGGCCCCCCTTAGAACTCCCTCAAGACCACCTCAGAGCCCCCTCAGGGCTACCTCAAAGCCTCAGACCCTCCTCAAGGACCCTCAGAGCCCCCTCAGACCCGCATGGTCCCCCCAGAGCCCCCGGCCCGTTTCCCCGCCGTTCCCCGCCGCGCGTTCCCTCAGTCCCAGCCGCTCCTCCCGGGGCTGTCCCGCTTGCCGCGCTCTGTCCCCGCTCCCCCCGGGGCTGTCCCGGTTCCGGGGCTCTGTCCCGGCTGTCTCCCCGCCGTTTTCCCGGCCCCGCTCCCGCTCCCAGCGGCACCTTCAGCTTGTGCAGCTCCACCGGCTCCGCCGCCATCTTGTCACCCCCTCGCCGACCCCGCCCCTCACACCGCCCCGGCCAATCAGCGCCGCGCGTCCTCCGCCGCCCCGCCCAAACGCGCCGCTCGCCATTGGTCAGCGCTGCCGGCAGCATCCGCCGATGAATTGGTCGGTCGGGCGCTGGGGGCGGGGCGGTATTGACTGACGTGCAGGTGAACCAATAGAAATAGGGAAGTGCTAAGCGGCGGCCAATGGAAAGAGAGGGCGGGAAAGCAGACTTCCGGGAGGTGTGGCCGCGACCAGAGCGGGGTCATTGAGGGACTCGGGCGTAATTAATTATTAAAAATTATCTCAGTCTATTGGGCTATTGGTATTCCTAGATAGATTTAGACAAGTATTATCTAGTAGCTCTATTTATTATGTGCTTATCGTTTATAATGTTGTTATATTCCTTGTGACATTTTTGTTTATCAAAATATATTATTTGCTATGACTTAACCTGTTAATTATCTATTTATTAGGTAAAAATTGCTTCTGTTGTAGTTATTTAATTAAACTATTATGTATTAAATACTTTTTATTAATTGTTTATTGTAAGTTTGCTCATTAATTATTGTCCTGTACCCAGGGGTGCAAAGCACAAATTTGGGGTAATTTTCCAGAATATTCCAGAGTTTCCCTCTCCAGGTGCGGCTCCCAATGGCTGCTGGTTTATTCCGTTATTAAATTGATTATGATTTAATTTATTCGCATTGTTATTAAGTAGTATCATGTATTTCACCCTGCTTCCTGCAGCTCCTGAACCACAACCTCCCTCATTAATAATTAAAATAACTTAAGTAATTTAAATAATCAACAACTAGAGTAATTAAAATAATTCGAGTTATTAAAATAATTCTTTTTGGGTGGGGCGGCCGCCATGATGGATTGCGGCCGCCATGTTGGATTGAGGCCGCCATGTTGGATGTGGATGCCGCCATGTTGGACGTGGAGGGCGCCATGTTGGATGTGGCAGCCGCCATGATGGGAGTGGCCGCCTCTCCGTCAGGCCAGGCCGTGTCTCCCGCACTAACCGGCCACGCCCCCACCCCACGGCTCCGTCCCGGCCGCTCCGGACCCGCCATCACCCCGTTAACGGCGCCTGAAGCGCCCCCAGCAGGGCCCCGCCCACACTCAAGATGGCGCCGCACTCTGAGGCCTCACAGGAACCTCCAACATAGCGGCGCCCACTGCGGCGCCGTCAGTGACGTCATTCTTTTTCCGGCGCGGAACGGAAGTGGCTCAACCGGGAGCTCCCGGCGCTTTGGGGACCCCCAAATCCCCCCCTCTTTCCACCGCCCTTTTTTATTTTTAACACAAAAAACACCACTCGATTTTCTTTAAAAAACCCGAAAAAAAAAGAAAAAAAATAGATTTTTTTATTTCAAGCCCTTTTTTTTTTTGTTTTGGGGTGGGGGTCTCCTCATCGCGGCAGCGGCCGCCTCCCCTTCTTCCTCCTCTTGTGCTTCGTGTCCCCCCTGGGGGGGCCCCCTTGGTTTTGGAGGGGTCCCTGGGGGGGTCCCGCGGCCCCGGGGGGGGCGGGGAAAGCCCCCCCGGGCTCTGGGCCCGGATTTCCCTGGAAAACGCGGGCCAGGAAATCCTGGAGGTCAGCGGGGGTCGGGGGGCTGCCCTTGGGGGGGGCCCTGGGGGGAGAGAGAAAAGGGGTTGGGGTACGGCTGGATGGACCTGGGCACACCTGGATGTACCTGGGCACACCTGGATGTACCTGGGCACTGCCTGGATACACCTGGGCACAGCTGGATGTACCTGGGCACGCCTGGATGTACCTGGGCACTGCCTGGATACACCTGGGCACAGCTGGATGTACCTGGGCACACCTGGATACACCTGGGCACTGCCTGGATGTACCTGGGCACACCTGGATGTACCTGGGCACCGCCTGGATGTACCTGGGCACTGCCTGGATACACCTGGGCACACCTGGATGTACCTGGGCACTGCCTGGGCACACCTAGATGTACCTGGGCACTGCCTGGATACACCTGGGCACACCTGGATGTACCTGGGCACCGCCTGGATGTACCTGGGCACTGCCTGGATACACCTGGGCACACCTGGATGTACCTGGGCACTGCCTGGGCACACCTGGATGTACCTGGGCACTGCCTGGGCACTGCCTGGATGTACCTGGGCACACTTGGGCATTCCCTAGACACCCCCTGGGCACACCTAGATGTACCTGGGCACACCTGGGCACACCCTGGATACACCTGGACACCCTTGGGGACCCCCCTGGACACCCCCTGGACATTCCTGGAGACCCCTAGACATCCCCTGGACACCCCTAAACACCCCCAGACACACCTGGACACCCT
Organism: Melozone crissalis; assembly: GCF_028551555.1. Classification (NCBI taxonomy): domain Eukaryota; kingdom Metazoa; phylum Chordata; class Aves; order Passeriformes; family Passerellidae; genus Melozone; species Melozone crissalis. Next base: position 58,173 of record NW_026536204.1, read on the forward strand.
CAGGGACACACGTGGGGACACCCCAGGACACCCCCAGGACACCCCCCCAGCACTGACCGCTGGCGTCCGGCCGGCGTGGCTGTCCTGGCGCCGAAGGACAGGTGGTAGGGGACACGGTGGCTGTCCGGGGAGATGGCCACGCGCTGGCAGCCCGCCCACTCTGGGGACACGCAGGGGACACGGTCAGGGTGGCACCAGAGAGACCCCAGGGATGGTCATGGTGTCCCCTGGGTCAGGGTGGCACCAGGGAGATCCCTGAGATGGTGACACCAGAGTCACCTGGGCATGGTGTCCCTCTGGTCATGGTGGCACCAAGGACATCCCAGGGATGGTGACACGAGAGGTCTCCAGGATGGTGACACCAGGGACACCCCAGGGATGGTCATGGTGTCCCTCTGGTCATGGTGACATCAGGGAGATCCCTGGGCATTGTGACACCAAAGACACCTGGTCATGGTGTCCCCTTGGTCATGGTGGCACCAGGGACACCCCAGGGATGGTCATGGTGTCCCTCTGGTCATGGTGACATCAGGGAGATCCCTGAGATGGTGACACCAGAGTCACCTGGGCATGGTGTCCCTCAGGTCATGGTGACATCAGGGAGATCCCTGAGATGGCGACACCAGAGTCAAATGGGCATGGTGTCCCTCTGGTTATGGTGACATCAGGGAGATCCCTGAGATGGTGACACCAGAGTCACCTGGGCATGGTGTCCCTCAGGTCATGGTGACATCAGGGAGATCCCTGAGATGGCGACACCAGAGTCAAATGGGCATGGTGTCCCTCTGGTTATGGTGACATCAGGGAGATCCCTGAGATGGTGACACCAGAGTCACCTGGGCATGGTGTCCCTCAGGTCATGGTGACATCAGGGAGATCCCTGAGATGGTGACACCAGAGTCACCTGGGCATGGTGTCCCTCAGGTCATGGTGGCACCAAGGACATCCCAGGGATGGTGACACTAGAGAGGTCTCCAAGATGGTGACACCAGGGACACCCTTGGGATGGTCATGGTGTCCCCTTGGCCATGGTGACACCAGAGAGATCCCTGGTCATGGTGACACCAAAGACACCTGGTCATGGTGTCCCCTTGGTCATGGTGACATAAGAGAGACCCCCAGGATGGTGACACCAGAGAGGTCCCCAAGGATGGTCATGGTGTCCCCCAGAGTGACCGGGACATGGTGTCCCCTTGGTCATGGTGACACCAGAGAGACCACCCTGGTTGTGGTGTCCCCAGAGACCCCTTGGTCATGGTGACACGAGAGACCCCCAGGGATAGTCATGGTGACATCAGGGACACCCAGTCATGGTGTCCCCAGAGACTCCTGGGGATGCTCATGGTGTCACCTTGGTCATGGTGACACCAAAGACCCTGGGATGGTCATGGTGACCACCCAGGAGTGACCCGTTCACGGTGTCCCCTTGGTCATGGTGACACCACAGAGACCCCCAGGATGGTGACACCAGAGAGACCACCCCGGTCACGATGTCCCCAGAGACCCCTTGGTCATGGCGTCCCCCAGAGTGACCCGGTCATGGCGTCCCCTTGGTCATGGTGACACCAGAGAGGTCCCCAGGATGGTCATGGTGTCCCCCAGAGTGACCCGGTCATGGCGTCCCCTTGGTCATGGTGACACCAGAGAGGTCCCCAAGGATGGTCATGGCGTCCCCCAGAGTGACCTGGTCATGGCGTCCCCTTGGTCATGGTGACACCAGAGAGGTCCCCAGGATGGTCATGGTGTCCCCCAGAGTGACCTGGTCATGGCGTCCCCTTGGTCATGGTGACACCAGAGAGGTCCCCAGGATGGTGACCCCAGGGATCTGTCACCCCCCATTCTGTGTGTGTCACCCCTGTCTCCATGGCCGTGCCCCACCAGGTGTCCCCGTGCTCTGTGTCACCCCCCAGGTGTCCCCCCACCAGGTGTCCCCTCACCGGTGACGTCGTAGATGTGGCCGTCCATGCGGGCCAGGTAGGTGACCTTGAGGCCCATCAGGCTGGACTCTGCCCACAGGTCACCCTCGTCGGCCGCGTGCCACCCCCCGCACGGGCCACACCAGCGGGCACCGCGCGGGTCCCTGTCCAGCTGGAACCGCCTGCGGGGACAGTGGGGACACTGTGACACCCACAGGGACACTGGGACACCCCCAGGGACACTGGGACACCGCCAGGGACATTGGGGACACTGGGACACCCACAGGGACACTGTGACACACCCAGGGACATTGGGGACACTGTGACACCCACAGGGACATTGGGGACACTGTGACACCCACAGGGACACTGTGACACCCCCAGGGACATTGGGGACACTGTGACACCCACAGGGACACTGGGACACCCCCAGGGACATTGGGGACACTGTGACACCCACAGGGACACTGGGACACACCCAGAGACATTGGGGACACTGTGACACCCACAGGGACACTGGGACACCCCCAGGGACATTGGGGACACTGGGACACCCACAGGGACACTGGGGACACTGTGACACCCACAGGGACACTGTGACACACCCAGGGACATTGGGGACACTGGGACACCCACAGAGACATTGGGGACACTGGGACACCCACAGGGACACTGTGACACCCACAGGGACATTGGGGACCCTGGGACACCCACAGGGACATTGGGGACACTGTGACACCCACAGGGACACTGTGACACCCACAGGGACATTGGGGACACTGGGACACCCACAGGGACACTGTGACACACCCAGAGACATTGGGGACACTGTGACACCCACAGGGACACGGGGACACCCCCAGGGACATTGGGGACACTGTGACACCCACAGGAACACTGGGGACCCTGGGACACCCCCAGGGACATTGGGGACACTGTGACACCCACAGGGACACTGGGGACCCTGGGACACCCCCAGGGACATTGGGGACACTGTGACACCCACAGGGACACTGTGACACCCCCAGGGACATTGGGGACACCGTGACATCTCCATTGACACAGTGAGACCCCCAGGACGCAGAGTCACCCCAACCCTCCAGGACATGTCACACAATGTCCCCCCCAGTGCTGTCCCCACTGTCCCCACAGTGTCCCCACTATCCCCAGTGTCCCTGCTGTCCCCAATGTCCTCACTGTCCCCATTGTCCCCACAGTGCCACCACTATCCTCACTGTCCCAGGTGTCCCCATTGTCCCTGCAATGTCACAGGTGTCCCACAGTGTCCCCATTGTCCCTGCAGTCCCCATTGTCCCAGCACTGTCCCCATTGTCCCTGCAGTGTCACAGGTGTCCCTGCAGTGTCCCCATTGTCCCTGCAGTGTCACAGGTGTCCCACAGTGTCCCCGTTGTCCCTGCAGTCCCCATTGTCCCAGCACTGTCCCCATTGTCCCTGCAGTGTCACAGGTGTCCCACAGTGTCCCCATTGTCCCTGCAGTGTCACAGGTGTCCCTGCGGTGTCCCCATTGTCCCTGCAGTGTCACAGGTGTCCCACAGTGTCCCCGTTGTCCCTGCAGTCCCCATTGTCCCAGCACTGTCCCCATTGTCCCTGCAGTGTCACAGGTGTCCCACAGTGTCCCCATTGTCCCTGCAGTGTCACAGGTGTCCCTGCGGTGTCCCCATTGTCCCTGCAGTGTCACAGGTGTCCCACAGTGTCCCCGTTGTCCCTGCAGTGTCACAGGTGTCCCTGCGGTGTCCCCATTGTCCCTGCAGTGTCACAGGTGTCCCACAGTGTCCCCATTGTCCCTGCAGTGTCACAGGTGTCCCTGCGGTGTCCCCATTGTCCCTGCAGTGTCACAGGTGTCCCACAGTGTCCCCGTTGTCCCTGCAGTGTCACAGGTGTCCCTGCGGTGTCCCCATTGTCCCTGCAGTGTCACAGGTGTCCCACAGTGTCCCCGTTGTCCCTGCAGTCCCCATTGTCCCAGCACTGTCCCCATTGTCCCTGCAGTGTCACAGGTGTCCCACAGTGTCCCCATTGTCCCTGCAGTGTCACAGGTGTCCCTGCGGTGTCCCCATTGTCCCTGCAATGTCACAGGTGTCCCACAGTGTCCCCGTTGTCCCTGCAGTCCCCATTGTCCCAGCACTGTCCCCATTGTCCCTGCAGTGTCACAGGTGTCCCACAGTGTCCCCATTGTCCCTGCAGTGTCACAGGTGTCCCTGCGGTGTCCCCATTGTCCCTGCAGTGTCACAGGTGTCCCACAGTGTCCCCGTTGTCCCTGCAGTGTCACAGGTGTCCCTGCGGTGTCCCCATTGTCCCTGCAGTGTCACAGGTGTCCCACAGTGTCCCCGTTGTCCCTGCAGTCCCCATTGTCCCAGCACTGTCCCCATTGTCCCTGCAGTGTCACAGGTGTCCCACAGTGTCCCCACGGTGTCCCCACCTGTGGCGCCCCCCGCAGCGGGTGCAGCCCATGGCGTCCCTATTAGTCCCATTGCCCCTGCAGTCCCCACTGTCCCCGCAGTGTCCCCACTGTCCCCACAGTGTCCCCATTGTCCCTGCAGTGTCACAGTGTCCCCACACTGTCCCCACAGTGTCCCCACTGTCCCTGCAGTGTCGTAGGTGTCCCACAGTGTCCCCATTGTCCCCCCGGCGCCCCCACCTGTGGCGCCCCCCACAGCAGGTGCAGCCCATGGCGTCCCAACTGTCCCACAGTGTCCTGCAGTGTCCCCATTGTCCCTGCAGTGTCACAGGTGTCCCCACAGTGTCCCCATTGTCCCTGCAGTCCCCATTGTCCCTGCAGTGTCACAGGTGTCCCACAGTGTCCCCATTGTCCCTGCAGTCCCCATTGTCCCTGCAGTGTCACAGGTGTCCCACAGTGTCCCCATTGCCCCTGCAGTCCCCACTGTCCCCGCAGTGTCCCCACTGTCCCTGCAGTGTCCCCATTGTCCCTGCAGTGTCACAGGTGTCCCACAGTGTCCCCATTGTCCCTGCAGTCCCCATTGTCCCTGCAGTGTCACAGGTGTCCCACAGTGTCCCCATTGTCCCTGCAGTCCCCACTGTCCCCGCAGTGTCCCCACTGTCCCTGCAGTGTCCCCATTGTCCCTGCAGTGTCACAGGTGTCCCCACAGTGTCCCAGGTGTCCCCACAGTGTCCCCATTGTCCCTGCAGTGTCCCAGGTGTCCCCACAGTGTCCCCGTTGTCCCCACCTGTGGCGCCCCCCGCAGCGGGTGCAGCCCATGGCGTCCATGGCGTCCCTGAGCTCCTCCTGCAGCCGGCCCAGGAATGCGCCCAGCGCCCGCGCCAGCTCCCCCTGCGCCAGCTGCTTCCTGGGACACAAAAACGGGGAATTAGAACTCAAAATATGGGATTGGAACCCCTGGAAATGGGATTGGAACCCCAAAATATGGAATTGGAACCCAAATACTTGGGATTGGCACCCCAAAAATGGGATATACAGCCCTAAAAATGAGAATGACAGCACCAGGAACGCGCCCAGCGCCCGCGCCAGCTCCCCCTGCGCCAGCTGCTTCCTGGGACACAAAAACGGGGAATTAGAACCCAAAATATGGGATTGGAACCCAAAACATGGGATTGGCACCCCAAAAAATGGGATTGGAACCCAAAATATGGGATTGGAACCCCAAAAATGGGATATACAGCCCTAAAAATGAGAATGACAGCACCAGGAACGCGCCCAGCGCCCGCGCCAGCTCCCCCTGCGCCAGCTGCTTCCTGCACCCAAAACATGGGAATTAATACCCAAAATATGGGATTGGAACCCAAAATATGGGATTGGCACCCCAAATACAGGATTGGCACCCCAAAACCTGAGATTCACCCCCAAAACCTGGGATTCTGAACCCAAAACCGGAGGTCCCGTTGCCCCGAAACCACAATCCCCGCCCAGGATTCCCACTCCAAAATCCGGGATCCTCGCCCCAAAATATGAGATTTACACCCCAAAATCAGGGGTTCCTGCCCCAAAATTCAGGGTTCACGCCCCAAATTCACGCCTGGTACTCGCGCCGCCTCTCGGGGCTGCTCACCTGCTCCCAGCCCACCCCAAAACTGGGATTTACACCCAAAAATATGGGATTTACACCCCAAAACACAGGATTCCCGCCCCAAAACACGGAATTCCCATCCCAAAATTTGTGATTGACATCCCAAAATTGGGGATTCATGCCCCAAAATTCGGTATTTTCACCCCGAACTCACGCCTGGTACTCGCGCCGCCTCTCGGGGCTGCTCACCTGCTCCCAGCCCACCCCAAAACCGGGATTTACACCCAAAAATATGGGATTTACACCCCAAAACCCAGGATTCCCACCCCAAAATTTGTGATTTACACCCCAAAACCCGGGATTTCACCCCAAACTCACGCCTGGTACTCGCGCCGCCTCTCGGGGCTGCTCACCCTCTCCCAGCCCACCCCAAAACCTGGGATTTACACCCAAAAATATGGGATTTACGCCCCAAAATTCGGTATTTCCACCCCAAAACCCGGGATTCCCACACCAAAATTTGTGATTTACACCCCAAAACCCGGGATTTCACCCCAAACTCACGCCTGGTACTCGCGCTGCCTCTCGGGGCTGCTCACCCTCTCCCAGCCCACCACAAAACTGGGATTTACACCCCAAAATATGAGATTTACACTCCAAAACCCGGGATTCCCACCCCAAAATTTGTGATTTACATCCCAAAATTGAGGATTCATGCCCCAAAATTCGGTATTTTCACCCCAAACTCACGCCTGGTACTCGCGCTGCCTCTCGGGGCTGCTCACCCTCTCCCAGCCCACCACAAAACCGGGATTTACACCCCAAAATATGACATTTACGCCCCAAAATTCGGTATTTCCACCCCAAAACCCGGGATTCCCACCCCAAAATTTGTGATTGACATCCCAGAATTGAGGATTCATGCCCCAAAATTCGGTATTTTCACCCCAAACTCACGCCTGGTACTCGCGCCGCCTCTCGGGGCTGCTCACCCTCTCCCAGCCCGCCCGCAGCACCTTGAACGCCGCCTCCGCCCGGGGGTCGCGGCTTTTATCGGGGTGCACCTGCCAAGACACGACCCTCGATGTCCCCCAAAACGTCCCCAAAGCGTCCCCAACCCCTCGGGGATGTCCCCAACACCCACCAGCACCGCCAGCCTCCGGTACGCCCTCCGCAGCTCCGCGTCCGTGGCCGTGGGCTCCACGCCGAGCACCCGGAACGGATCCAGCTCCTCCTCGGCCACCTCGGCCATCGTCACCAAACGTGTCACCTCCTCGTCGCTGTCACCACCCCGGCGGCTCGCCCGGGGCCGGAACCGCTCGGCCAGCAGCTCCCGGGAGCGGCGGAGCCCCGCGGAGGCGGCGCGGAGGAAGGAGCGGAGGAGGAGGAGGAGGAGGAAGAGCAGCGCAAGGAGGGCGCCGAGGAGGCGCAGGCAGAGCGCGACCCCCGCCCGGGCCGCCCGCAGGGACCCGCGGTGTCCCCCCGCCGTGGTGGCACCGGGGTCCTCGTGGTGGTGGCGGTGTCCCCTGGCGGTGGCGGCACCGGGGTTGTCGCAGTGGTGGCGGTGTGGCCGGGGGGCGCCGGGGGGCGCCGGGGGTCGGCGGTGGCGGCAGCCGAGGCCGCACGGGAGGTCCCGGGAGGGGCTCGGGGGAGAGGCCGGGGGGCACCGGCAGCTGCAGCGACCCCCGGGGCTGGGGACATTGCCGGGGGTGGGGACAGTCCTGGGGTTGGGGACACCCTCAGGACCGGGGATAGTCCCAGAGTTGGGGACACCCTCAGGGTTGGGGACACTCCCGGAGTTGGAGACACTGCTGGGGCTGAGAACACTCCTGGATTTGGGGACACCCTCAGGACTGGGGACACTCCTTGTGTTGGGGACACTCGGGGAGTTGGGGACCCTCCTGGGGAGCCCAGGGTTGGGGACATCCCCGGAGCTGGGGACACTCCCGGGACCGGAGACGCCACCAGGGCTGGCAACACCCTCAGGGTTGGGGACACTCCCAGAGTTGGGGACACTCCAGGAACCGGAGACACTTCCGGGGTTGGGGACACCCTCAGGGTTGGGGACACTCCTGGGGGTCCCGGGGACATTCCTGGGGCTGGGGACACCCTCAGGGCTGGAGACAGTCTCGGTGTTGGGGACACCCTCAGAGACACTCCCAGGATTGGGGACACTCCCGGGCCCGGGGACAGCAATGTCGCGCTCGCCGCTCTCGTCGTCCTCGCCCCCCGCCGTGCCGGTGCCGGTGCCGGTACCGATGGTGGCACCGGGGGCGCGGCCGCAGCTCCCGTTCCAGGCGGCGCTGGAGCCCCCCCCCGGCCCGCTGCCCCCGGGCGCCGCCTCCCGGTACCGGGGCCGCTCCATCGCTGCGGGCTTAGGTCACGGCCATCCCTGGGACACCGGGGACAGAGAGGGGACAGCGGGGTCAGCACCCAGGGAGCGGCACCGGGACCCCCGAGCCGAGCACCGGGACCCCCAGAACGGCACCGGGACCCTCCAGAATAGACCCGGGACCCCCGAACCGAGCCCTGGGACCCTCCCGAATGGATCCAGGACCCTCCAGAACGGCACCGGGACCCCCTAGAACGGCACCGGGACCCCGGAACCGAGCCCCGGGACACCCAGAACGGGCCCGGGACCCCCTGAATGGACGCGAGACCCCCTGAGCCTCACCGGGAACCCCCCGAACCGAGCCCCGGGACCCTCTGAGCCGCACCGGGACCCCCAGAACGCCACCGGGACCCCCCAAAATGGACTCGGGACGCCCCAACCGAGCCCCGGGACACCCAGAACAGCCCCGGGACCCCCTGAGCCGCACCGGGACCTCCAAACCGAGTCCCGGGACCCCCCCGACCGAGCCCCGGGACCCTCAGAACGGCCCCCGGGACCCGGGGATCCCCCTGATCAACCCCCGCGACGGCCCCGGGAACCTCGAAATCCGGCCCCGGGGACCTCCTGGAGGGAACCGGGAGCCTCGAACCGGCCCCGGGACCCCCCGGACGCTCGGAGCCCCGGTACCGGGGGGATTCGGAGGTGGTTCCGGGGGGTTCTGGACTCACCACGCCGGTACCGGCGGGGGGGGGGGGGGGGGGGGTCGTGCCGCCGCCCCCCCCGGGTCCCCTCACGGCCGCACTTCCGCTTTCCGCCCGCCGCCGCGCTGGCCACGCCCACTTCCGGGGTGGGGCAGCACGCGCGAGCGGCTCGAGGCGCACTCCTTAGTAGGAAATGGCCACGCCCCCTAACCGGCATGAGCCTGTCCTTAAATGGTGCGACCACGCCCCTTAAAGTATTGGCACCACCCTCTAAATCTGCATAGCCACGCCCCTTAAATGGTTAGAAGCACGCCCTTTAAAGGGGCAACGCCGCCGTCCCATCACCGCGGTGGGACCCAGTGCTCCCAGTTCTGCCCAGTTCCCCCTCCCAGTTCCCCCAGTCTGGGCTCTCTCCTGTACCCTCTTCAATCCAATCCCCTCAGGACCCCCAAATCCCCCCCAGGACCCCCCAAATTCCCCCAGGACCCCCCAAGGATCCCCCAAATCCCCCCAGGACCCCCCAAACCCCTCTGGGACCCCCAAAATCCCCCCAGGACCCCCCAAATCCCCCCAAAATCCCCCCCAGGACCCCCCAAATTCCCCCAGGACCCCCTCAGGACTCCCCAAACCCCCCCAAATCCTCCCCAGGACCCCAAAGGATCCCCCAAATCCCCCCCCAGGACCCCCCAAACCCCTCTGGGACCCCCCAAAATCCCCCAGAACCCCCCAAGGATCCCCCCCAGGAAGCCCAAGTCCCCCCTCAAACCCCCCACAAACCCCTCTGGGACCCCCCAAATCCCCCCAAAATCCCCTCAGGACCTCCCAAGGATCCCCCAAACCCCTCTGGGATCCCCCCAAATCCCCCCCAGGACCCCCTAAACCCCTCTGGGACCCCCCAAAATCCCCACAGGACCCCCCAAGGATCCCCCAAATCCCCCTCAGGACTCCCCAAACTCCTCTGGGACCCCCAAAATCCCTCCAGGATCCCCCAAATCCCCCCAAAATCCCCCCCAGGACCCCCAAGTCCCCCCTCTAACCCCCCCAAACCCCTCTGGGACTCCCAAAATCCTCCCCAGGACCCCCAAAATCCTCCCCAGGACCCCCAAGTCCCCCCTCAAACCCCTCTGGGACCCCCCAAATCCTCCCCAGGACCCCCCAAACCCCTCTGGGACCCCGTCCAAACCCCCCCAGGACCCCCAAGGATCCCCCAAATCCCCCCAGGACCCCCCAAACCCCCCTGGGACCCCCCCAAATCCTCCCCAGGACCCCCCAAAATCCCCCCCAGGACCCCCAAGTCCCCCCTCTAACCCGCCCAAACCCCTCTGGGACCCCCCAAAATCCCCCCAGGACCCCCAAAATCCCCCTCTGGGACCCCGTCCAAACCCCCCCAGGACCCCCAAGGATCCCCCAAATCCCCCCAGGACCCCCCAAACCCCCCTGGGACCCCCCCAAATCCTCCCCAGGACCCCCCAAAATCCCCCCCAGGACCCCCAAGTCCCCCCTCTAACCCCCCCAAACCCCTCTGGGACCCCCCAAAATCCCCCCAGGACCCCCCAAATCCTCCCCAGGACCCCCCAAACACCCCGACCCCCATTCAGTCACTGATTTTTTTTTTATTCCTCCAGCGCTCTGAAAAACGGAAGCAAAAAAAGACAAAAAAGAGAAAATTTGGGGAGGGGGCGGCGACACAGAGAGGGGGGAGGGGCGCGGGGGGAGGGGGCACGGCCCCGTTTTTGTGGATTTTCACCCCAATTTTAAATCCCGTTAAAAAGAGGGAGAGGAGAGGGATGAAGGACGCGGAGAGAACAAAAAAAATGGAATAAAATTAGGGGAAAAATTAAATGAAACGGAGAAAAAAATTAAAATAAAAAATCGAAAAGAAAAAAACAAAATAAAATCAAAAGAAACAAAAAAAAGAAACAAAAAATAAAATAAACAAAAATAAATCAGTAAATAAAGTAATAAAAATAAAAATAAAATAAAATAAAAATAATAAAAATAAAACGAAAAGAAAATAAAATAATCAAATAAAATAATAAAAATAAAAGGAAAAGAAAATAAAATAATTAAAATAAACAAAAACCAAAATAAAAATAAAAATAAAACAAAATAAACAAAAATTACATTAAAATAAAATAAGCAAAAAAAAAAAGAGAGAAAATTAAAATAAAGGAATCAAAAAATCAATCAAATCAAATCAAGAAAATTAAACCAAGAAAAATTAAAATGAAAAAAAAGAAAATTTAAAAGAAAATAACAGAAAAAAACATAAAATAAAAGAAAATAAAATAATAAAGGAAAAAAATAAACAAAACAAAACAAAATTGAACAAAATAAAATAAAAAAAAAGCAAAATAAAATGAAGTAAAACAAATAAACTAAAACAAAATAAAATCAAAGTAAAACAAAATAAAGTAAAATAAAATGAAATAAAATGAAATAAAGTAAATAAAGTAAAATGAAATAAACCAAAATAAAACAAAAATAAAATCAAATAAAAATTAAAACAAATAAAGTAAAACAAAGTAAAATAAAATGAAATGAAACCAAAACAAAATTAAATAAAGTAAACGAAATTTAATAAAACCAAAACAAATGAAATAAAATGAAATAAAGTAAAGTAAAATAAAGAGTCCAAAAATAAAATTAAAAAAAATGAAACAAAAATAAAAATGAAACAAAAATGAAATAAAAATGAAACAAAAATGAAATAAAAAAATAAAACAAAATAAAATAGAAATAAATAAAAATAAAATAAAAATTAAAAAAAATTTAAAAATAAATAAACCAAAAATAAAATAAAAAAGAAACCAAAAATAAAATAAAAAATAAACAAAAAATAAAATAAAACGAAACAAAAATGAAATAAAAAATAAAACAAAGATAAAATACAAAATAAAACAAAAATAAACCAAAATAAAATAAAATAAAAAGCTAAAATAAAACCAAAATAAAATAAAACACTAAAATAAAACCAAAATGAGATAAAAAACCAAAATAAAACCAAAATAAAACCAGATAAAAAACGAAAATAAAACCAAAATAAAATAAAAAAACCAAAATAAACCCAAAATAAAACAAAATGAAAAACCAAATAAAACCAAAACAAAAAACTAAAATAAAACCAAAACAAACCAAGAAAAAAAAACCAAAAATAACTTAAAAAAAACCTTTAAAAAAATCCCCCACCAAACCCCGCATCACTCCGAGTCCCGCTCCAGCGCCCTGAGTTCCTCCTCCAGCGCCGCCCTCCGGCCCAGCTTGTCCAGCTGCTCCCGGCTGGGCTCGGGCAGCGCCCCCCGCTCCAGGCGCTGCTGCAGCTCCTGCACCTGGCGCAGCTTCTTCCGCAGGCTCTTGATGCGCCGGCCGCGCTCCGAGGGGCCGGGGGTGACCCCGGGGCTGGGCACGGGGGTGCTGCCCGAGGGGGTCCCTAAAATGCCCCCCGAATTCAGCTGGGTACTGCCCAAGGGGGTGCCTAAACTGCCCCCCGAATTCAGCTGGGTACTGCCCAAACTGCCCCCCGAATTCAGCTGGGTGCTGCCCAAACTGCCCCCCGAATTCAGCTGGGTGCTGCCCAAACTGCCCCCCGAATTCATCTGCTTACTGCCCAAACTGCCCCCCGAATTCAGCTGGGTGCTGCCCAAACTGCCCCCCGAATTCAGCTGGGTACTGCCCAAGGGGGTGCCTAAACTGCCCCCCGAATTCAGCTGGGTACTGCCCAAACTGCCCCCCGAATTCATCTGCTTACTGCCCAAACTGCCCCCCGAATTCAGCTGGGTGCTGCCCGAGGGGGTCCCAGAATTGCCCCCCGAATTCATCTGCTTACTGCTCGGGGTATTCCCATAATTGCCCCCTGAATTCGTCTGGTTATTCCCAGAATTATTCCCCAAATTCATCCCCAAGTTATTATTTCCGGAATTATTCCCGGGTGTATTGCCGGAATTTTTCCCCAAGTTCATCCCCGAATTTTTATTCCCCGAGTTATTATTTCCTGAATTATTAGCCCCCAAATTATTATTATTCCCGGGATTATTTCCGGGATTTTTCCCCAAATTATTTCTAGAGTTACCCCCGGAATTGCCGAGGTTATTCCCAGAATTACTCCTCAAATTACCCCCTAAATTACTCCCCAAATTCCCAGTGTTACCCCCTAAATTACCCCCCAAATTCCCAGTGTTACCCCCTAAATTACCTCCCAAATTACCCCCGGAATTCCTGGTGTTACACCCTAAATTACTCCCCAAATTCCCAACGTTATTCCCCAAATTATTCCCGGAATTATTCCCCGATTTAATCCCGGAATTTGCTGAATTCTTCCCGAAATCTGCTGAATTTTTGCTGGAATTCTTCCAGAATCTTCTGAATTCTTGCTCGAATTCTTCCCCGATTCTGCCGGATTTTTCACTGAATTCTTGCCGGAATTTTTCCCCGAATTCTTGCCGGAATTCCCGGGGTTTTCCACGTTTTTCTCCCCTCCCGCTGTCCCGCCTCCTCCTCCGTTGTCTCCTCCTCCTCCTCCTCCTCCTCCTCCCAGGCTGATTTTTTCCAGCTCCTGGCTCAGTCCGTCCCCCCCGTGGTTTTCCCGATCTTTTTCCTGCTGCTGTTTCCTTTTCTCTTTGCGTTTCAGGTTCCTCCGGGCGCTCTTGGACAAAGTTGGGGAGGGGTCGCAGCCCCCCCCATCGGGCCGCCCGGGGGTCCCTCGGCCCGGCGGGGAGGGGGCGGCGGCCTCGGGGTTCAGACCCGGCGGCAGCTCGGGTTTGCTCCGGAAGAATTTCACGTATTTGTTCTCGTAGCTGGAGA